>NW_010509955.1:29375-37486 GCF_000687285.1 Phaethon lepturus
CAGCAGGATATTATTCTCAGTGTTTGAATTAATCATTTTATATCCAGTTTTTAAAATGCCTTTGTTTAGTTAATAGTATCCACAGTCAATGAGACTAGTGGTACAGAATGAAAACTATTACTACAGCTGTTCTCATGGCTGTCAGCAATTGCAAAGAGGAGGATTTACAACAATAACAACAACAATACCCACCATCATCAGAAATACAAAACCAGACTACTTACTTCTTTTTGTTACAGAAGGGAAGTCTTAGGCCATGGTATTTGTTTTCACCCACTCTGAAGCCTTCAATAACGTGGCTCAAGCAGAAAATAGCTGCACATACATTCTGGCCACAACATGTACTTCTTGCATTAGTACAATGGTATGCAAAGCACCTAGGGAATTTCAGTCCATGTTGCAATGTACAGTACAAGGATACCACTTATGCCACCTAGAAAGCCAAGTGATCCCTCTTAGAGGAAACCCACTTGCAAGATCTCCTTCCATCAGGGATCAGTTCTCCTCAGATCAATCTTTTTTGTGTACCAATTTATAAAGAGTACATAAGATACTCTATGATCTGCAGCTCCTTTTCTGTTTCATTATTTTTAGCTCTTTCACCAATTTATTAACCAAGGAGAGCCTGAATAAGCAGTCCTCTGGGATAAGAAAAAAAGTCATGCATATCCAAGAATTGACTACTCATAAGCTGCTGACTGAAAGACGTGAAACCTTTTGGGACAGCTACAGTTAACTTCAGGATACCCAAAATCACAACATCATCATGGAAAATTAAGTGCCCTACTGCCCTTTTTCTACATGTTTATAACTTCCTCTATTGCCCATTTTCAACAAGCACCTTTGTGTATTGACTCTTGCTAACTGCTTTCTGTAGTGCTCTAGAAAAAGCCCTTGCAGCCTGTTATACTAAGTTCTACCTTGGTTTATAATTTTCTTAATTAATTTTTTTTTTACTGGAGATATCATTCATATTACTTCATAACTTGAAGTATATGTAACAGCACTACAAAACTACCGTGTTCCAATGATAAGTCAGAAAGAATTCAAGTGAAGGACAAGGCTATCTATAGTCAACAAAAACCTGAGTCAGGTATGTAAGCAAGTGCTCTTAATCTATTCAAATCAAAGATTCCGCAAACACACAAGGTCACTGTGACCAGGATGCTAAGAAACTGGAGGAGAAAAGAGTTGTTTAGTACAGTAACAGCATCATTTTCTTTACCAGAGTGATCTCAGAACTTCCCATATCTTCTGGAAACACTACTCCCTTTCTTCAAGGAAGGACTAAGGTTATAGATAATTTGGTTTTTGCTTGAATGCTTCTTTTCAGGGATTAACTTTTATATATTCAAAAACATCACTGTCCAATGTAAAAGAGTGATTTGCTGTCTGCTGTAACCAAACAGAATACAGGGGGAGCAAAGAAGACAACCATGTAGGCTGAAATTAACCCAGAATTGTCTTGTTCTCGAAAAGGCTCTTACCTTGTGCCTTTATGGACTGAATATATTAATGAATCTATTCTCAGAAACCTCAGCAGCTACAGAAGAACCATAATAGAACAGTCCAAAGGAGGAAGGAGGGAGTATCACATGATCGCCTGATATGTTAGAAGCCTACCTCTTCTACGGTAGTGAGAAACAAAACTTTTCTCTTTAATCCATCTAAGATTTGTAAGCAGAGATACAATAAAGATATGGTATTAGCTAGCATTATTTAAAAAACAAACCAAGCAAATGCTGAAAGAAACTAGGCAAGCAAGCAGTTTTAAAACTCTGTGTGGTCACCTTTTAAATAAAATATGATCCACCTAGATGGGATACTAAAGCTGCAACACCACTCTCTAAAACTTGACATATATTCAAAGCTTGGAGAGAACCTAAACAGGAAGATGCAATACAAGTAGGACATGGAAGCATTCATTTTGCAAAACAAGACATGGAGATGGACCAAAAACGCCGCACAATCTGAAAAACCCTACATCCTCAAGGCTGAATAGACAAATTTATGTAATTCACAGCATTTATAAGAATCTCGTGTCCATCATAGATGCTTAAAATACCACTTTTTTAATAACACCCACCTATTACTTTAGGATGCACCCAGTCTGAGTGCAAGGGGAGCCTTTATGATCCCTAAGACAGTTTTTCAGGCTTCTTTCACACCTACCTATAGAACAATTAGTCTTTGTGATTTCAGATTAGGCTAAATGTCTTCATGTGTCTGCAGAGCTGAATGGTACAAAGTCCTTGACCAAGAAATAGAGTTTTCTTAAAAAGTAAATATTCTAAGTCTGGCTTAAACCCTTACAAAAATGGCTAGCCCTATGATGCTTTGCAGGGAAAGGCCTAAAAACCTAGCTCTAGGATACCTTGGCATGTTATCCATTCTGGGGAGTAGGTAGGAGGTCTCTATGGCAGCACCGCAAGTCAAGAAAGATCAGGAACCAGTGCTGTCAATACCTCGTGGCACATCCCTGCTTTCCTTCAGTCTCTGGGCTCGTGTTCAGCTTCTCTCCTGTTGCTAAAATAAGGCAAGCTATTCCAGCCTGGATCCAGGCACAAGGAGCCCGGGAAGAACCAGTTCAAAGCCAGAGACAGCCTGACATAAGGGAAAAACAGGAACACAGATGGGAACCCCAAGGCTTCTGAAGCTGATGCTACTTTCCAGGAGGGCATACAAGATTTTTGACAAAATGTTGAAAATTTCCTGCAAATGTCCAGAAATTGCAGTTAAGAAGGTACCTTGTCATAACGGGATACTAAAATATATAGTGACAGGTAGCAGAGGAAACTACGAAAAACCCCTACATAGGCTACAGAGGTTTTGGTAGCCAGAAACTGAGGAAAAAAACCCAAAACATTGCAGCAACCAGAAACAAGATGCAAATGTAGTCCAGTTTTAGTCTTCTCGCAGAAGTGCCCAGCACTTTCCCTCCAGAGGATAAAAGCAGCAGACTCCTCCAGCGTCATGCCTCAGTAGTGGTAGTGGACTTAATATGAGACAATGCAATATCTTTTATTAGCTACTTTATCAAATGACAGTAATTTGTGACCACTGAGTCTAAGTTCAATGGCCTCCCATCCAGCATTTAGGCACTGCTGACATGTTCAAGTCTGGTAGCTCTGGAGCCTCAGACAAGGAGTGGCAGATGAAAGTTTTTTTTTCAAACTGTAACCTTGCCAACATGCCTCAATCACATTGGATTTAAAGCAGAGTTCAGTCCTGAGGGCTCTGTCAGTATACAGTGTCCTGATGGAGACTGCCAGTTATCACTAATAACAGCAATTTTCAACACATATGCAACTACCCATCCAAAATCAAAGTGAGCCTGCAAACTCCAGTTCCACATGACACTGAACAGCTATCACATGAGAGCAACCTTCAGGCAATAACAAGCCACATTTAAAGCAAGCCACTTGCAAGCAAAAGGCTCCTCCACCACTACTAGTGCTCTGATTTTTGTTCTCATCTCCCCACAAAGACATATTTCAGTGAGGCTGAAGTCCCTCTTCCTATCAAAGGACCTCTTGTCGCCTGCAAAGGGTGGCTCGGAGAAGACAGTATACAAGAAACAGAGCTCTAAGCAGGTCACCTCAAAATTGTAACCAGATCATGCATAGATGCCACTACAAAGCACATACACACACACACAATTAAAGCGAATGGGGTTGCAGTGGGAGTGTGTCAGGAGCTGGCAGACCTCTTCAATACCCATTCAGAAGCAGGAGAAACATATCAGGAGAACTTACTATGAACACTGAATTCATGCCTGTAAAAATTAATTATTGGATTCTTGACTCTCAGCTGCTCCCAGGTCTACACACAGTTTTGACAGAAAGAATATGACATTCATGTATCAGTCTTGTCTGTGGTGCAGCCAGTGCAGACTCTACCTGTTTTAAACCAGGGAAAGCAACTCACTGCCACAGGTGCGGTGTTTGGCATCCACAGAGACACAGGCTTGTCTCTGACAACAAGCTGTAACACTTTTGGAGGTAAATTTCAAACCATAAACCAACATATTGACAGTCTAAAGTGGTGGCGGCAACTCATGGTTACAATCACATTACAGCTGTGGGTCACTAGAGCACAGCTGTCTTAACACTTCCTTTCTTCTAGATCCAGTCTTAATAAGCCCCTTGCCCAGGCACAGAGGGGTGACACAGAAAAAGGCAGAGGAAGTCCCAAACCCACCGAGACTTTGGGCTAAATGAATGAGCAGTGTCAGCTCAGCAAAAGGGGGCTGCACTACAGGGAAGAATCTCCCTCCACTGACACTCAGAAATTACCATGTCCCCCAACTAAGAGGCCTTAGCACTGTCCAGAACACATTTTCATTAGACCTGCAGAGGCTCATGTGGAAATTAAAAACTGAAAGGACAGAGTCAGATGACTGACCCTAAATAACATCTAAGCAATTCAATCATGTCTTTCCCATTGCAGGCTTAGACAGCAGGATATCGTAACTGGTATCGATCGATCTGTTTGCTACTCTAGCTGATAATGGTCTGGCGCTGAATGAAAATTTTTATTATTACTACATGACTCAGGCTATCTGAGCAGATAATCAATTATATGAAAATCTTTTTCACCAAAGAATTAAATTAATAAATCTTACTTCTCTTAAAACACATTATGTACTTTACTGTCAATACTCTGACCACGGCTCACTAGGCTACAGGAAAAATCCACATTGAAACAGCTATGAAGGTATTACCAGAAAATGAATACATGAGAGCTCAAAAATAGTCTTTATATTTCCTTATATCTTCCACTGAACTATTTTTTATGTGATGTAATATGAAAGTGTTGTGCTGGTAATGTAGTTCTATGAATGAACATGAACATTTTTGGTCTCACATGTAGATAAAAATTTTTCAGTGCCAGAGATTCACAGAAGGTCTATGCAAACAAAAATCTTCTAGCAACAGTGCTCTTTGGCTCATACAGTTACCTCTATTTAACTGATGTAGTAACTGAAGCAGAAACATATTGAACTTTTTGTCCAAGGTCACACAGTGAGGTCAGGAATGGAGCTAAAGCAGACTCCAGCTCTTTCAGTTCACTGGTTTGTTTTAAACCATGTAATCTCTCTTTTAGCTCTTTGGCGTTGATGCAAAAGTACAAAAGACTGTTAATACACTGCTACCCTTAAAATTGCAAATCCCCAATGTAAAAAGAATGTAGGTTAGGATCTAAAGCAAGTACATGAAAAACCCTTTTCAGCCCACTGGATGCAGAAATACTGTAGCACGTCCCATCACTTTACTAGTATCTCACAGCAGAAGGTGCTTGAGTCACTTTTAGTGTACTGCCAATCCTAACTAAAAGCTCTTAAGACTACTAAAAGTTATGCAATCAGTCAGGAACATGTAGCTGATGTAGACTCCTGGAATGTTATAACCAACCTTTTCATTTGTCTATGAAGAAAGTTCAAAAGAAAGGTAAAAATAAAAAAATAAAAGCAATGTATCTAATTTCTGCAGCATTTTACGAGTGTCGTATGAATACTAAGTAATCACCTCAACAAATCCAATACAAAACGTTACCAGCAGCTATTTCAACATAGAAGCTGCATGAAGATGATGTGAAAACTGAAGCTGTATCTTCAGACCAAAGTAATAACAACAGGCCTCCAACTGCTACAGAGGCCAAAAATACACAAACACCAATCAAATGGATCATCGATGCCAGCAAGCTTAAGTAGTGACAGGATTCCCTGGCCACCATCCCCCTATTCCGAAGTTGAAGTTTTTTGAGCCTTTGCTTTTTGATCCATGTGAAACAATGTCAAATCAATGCCGAACAGTTTGTGGGTTTGTTTTTTTCTTATCACACTGCACACTGTGCTGCATTTACCCCTACCCCTCCAAGCATTTTCATTTCTTTATAATGAAGAAGAAACAGAGTTTCTTTCCTCTTGAATTTTGGTTGCAGTTAGCAACTCTTATTTCTAAGCAATAATGTGTATCAAAAGTTCAAAAGGTTTGTGTTCTGCATTAATATGATTTAATTAACATTTTAACTCCTCTTCCTAGCTTTCTAGAGCAGTTACCTCTTTGCCACAGGTGTAATTTTTTTTTTCTCTTGATGTCAGAATTGCACCAGTAGAATCAGAGTGAAATAGCATCCAGCACCAAAACAAAGGTAATTTAACAACCTGCATAACAATATACTTGATAGTATATTTTGAAAAAGGGCTTAAATGATTCAGACACACCATGGAAAATCAGTGGAACTCAAAGTAATTTCAGAAATCCCATTCCTATTTGAAATTGAAATAGCCAAATAAAAAGTGCTCAGCTGCTCATAGGATCTAAGTGTCTCAAACTTCCTAGCTTTGGGTGCATAGCAGAGGCTGTGGGTGCTTCACCTCCTTGAAAAGCTACACTCTTGTGTGGAATTCAGAGCTCTTTTTTAAACAGTCCTTGTTAACATTGTAAAGAAACAATATTTTCAAGATGAGCATCAGAACAGCCTGCTGGCCTTATATAGGGATGCTGCAACAGTAAGTAAGGAGTAAATTCCTGTTTATTATAGTAGATGTGGCGAGAGCTTTCCGTTTCTAAGCCCTACACGTTAGCCACAGAGGCATTCCAGGACAGAGAGAAAGAACAAGGTACTGGGCGACATCAAGAGCAAGTCACACAAGTAGTCTGGGACCTGGCTGTGAGGAAAAGCTAAGCCAGAGACTGCAATCAGAAGACAAGAAAAGCAAGCATCACGGCTGATCTGAAAGATTACAGGAAGGCCTCAGATGAGACCACCAACAACACAAAAACATCCAGCTGCACTGCAGGAGCTTAAACCTAATGTCATTAAAGATGATGACAGTTGATTAAGAGTGCAATAACCCAGCTGGCCACTCACTAGAAAAGTGTCCGTGTACAACAAGAATGCAAGCAGCAGAAAGACCTGCAGAAAAGCATTTCTCCTAGAGCATATACTATCCACTGGGGACAAATGTTCCACAAGCCTGCAACCTTTAACACTGAGCCCTTCAATCAGATTACAGCAATTTTGAGAGTAAGCATGTCCAGCACAGCTCCTTAGAGACAAGTATCTTTATCCCACTGCCTGCTTTCCAGATTTGATAGGCTGTTTGTACACTACTACAAAGAGACTCAAAACAGATGTTTAGTTAGTAGTCTTCCCTACTACCACATGAGAGGTTTTAATAAAGTATTTATAAGCTGGTTTATAATGAAGGATATTTTTGGCAGACAGCTTTACTGACCTGCAGTGCTAACAAAATATTACCCGGTTATAGAAAATAGCACAAAGTTCCATTTCATTTTTAGCATTGCACACTTGGTATAAATTGCTAGCTTATTAAAGTATAATCCTCAAAATGAAATAACTCATAATTCTTTCTTCAGCCCTAAACATCAAGGGACTTGGACAAAAACAGACCTATTTCCAAATGACACCTCATTTTGATTGGGGAAAATTTGTATCACCTCTTTCTGGATGCCTTTTCTTGAGTGTACCATAACTGCCTCCCTGCAAAACCAAGAACAGATTGGAAGGGCTGCTAACATTCATACCCAGTTTAAATATCTGACTTGCCACAAAGTAATTATTACATTTGCTATGTATCTAAGATATAATTAACAGCACACATGATTGAGATTCATTATATAAGTCAAACTCCAACACCTTTGCTCACTTTAAACAGCACCTTGCTTTGAGAGTAATCACAAATATTTCAATGGCACTACTTGCCAAATAGGGTACTATTTAACAAGAGCCAAAGTGACCCAATCAGGTACGTTTTGTAGTAAACTTGCTCTTCACCTGTGTTTAGAAACAGGCTGCACAAACATCAGGATTGAGCATATATTAACAAACAAACAGAAAAGTTACAGGGAGATCCAGATCTCTCAGTTACAATGCATTATTTGCAGGACACTTAGATTTACTTTAACCACTAGAATATCAAGTCCATGGTATCTTTGTGGTCTGTATATAACCTTGCTAGATAATGAAACTGCTGTTACAGTTTCCACTACCCATATTTGAGACAGATATTGTAACCACAAAGTTCAGTTATGAGCTTCTCTGATGACTGGCTGGGAATGACACCGAGATACCATAGACCGCTC
>NW_010509955.1:37517-95934 GCF_000687285.1 Phaethon lepturus
CAAGCTACTATGCCATCTGAAGCGACAGATAAATTTCAGGCAAAGATCACTCTTGAGAGCAGCTGTAGTTACTGTACATATGCTTTATGTGCCTGAAGAATCAATCAATTTGCAATTCTTACAGAAAACAGTAGACAGAAATAAACAACAGAGCTGCCTGTCTTCCAAACATACCATTAGCGTAAATGCTATGAAATCAGTGTCCAAAACTTACAGCCGCCTGCTTCCACTAGAAGGAGGTGGGCACTCATTTTCACTTCACAAGTCACTTACACTTGTCTCCATATTGCACACAGTATCATACATATCCAATTAGTCACCTCAAGAAATTAAAAATAAAAGCTAGAAGCATTAGCATAGCAAACAGGTATGAGAACTTTTACATCCTTTTTTTTTTTTTCACTTCCTTCTAAAAACAAAGGAACCAACTGTCCTTTTATGGTTTCAACCTAGGAGAATGTCAGACTACAGCGGACTGACATTTGATTTACAGTGGCATGCACAAGCAATAACTATTCACTCCAGGCCTCTGAAGCCTTGTATTAGAGTATTTATGAATCTTTAACAGATTTTTTGCCTGCATAGCTTTCCTTTCACATAAATATTATTACAGTATTTTACTATCTGGTTTAGGTAAGATCAGAACAATTGCTAGAGAATTTGCAAATTGGTCCACTAAGACTAGCATTTGACCTCCATAAGGTAATGCTTACATGTTTCCAAGGAATGCAGCAGGTATGTGGCAGCCACAGCACACTGTGATATTTTAATTCACATAGACAGCACAGCAACTTTTTAAGCATTCCTTATCACTCAAGCAAATACTTACAGGGTCAGAAGGACCACAGAAGTCTCTGAACACTTTTGGAGACTCAGGCTGTATAATCTCCATTGCTATGCAAGGGCCTGAACACAACTCTGTAACCATCTCCTGGAAGAGAAAACAAAGACAGAAACAAATCTGGGCTCCTTGGGCATTAGCAAGGGTTGTATTCTTCCCCAAAATTAGACACAAACTTGCAGGATAGGAACAATTAAGAAATATTGGTGCATTTAGGAAAGCAAAGACATGAAACAAAGATATCATTAGTATTCACAACAAAAGAAATGTTTTCCATTTTGCTGCTTGGTTTAGAAGGTGGAGACCAAGGTAAATTGGATATTCAGCTTCAACAGGATACTGAATAGCATGCAACAGAATCCGCAATAAGTTCTTTTGTGGGTACATCCTTATTGATCTGGACCTGGATTTCAGAAGTATCCCATAACTTGTCAAGCCAGACTGAATCAACAGAACACTCTTTGCTGGGTGTAAGTCTGAAAATAATTAAAAGAAAAAAAAATCAGACAGACAAACAAACCAAAAAATGTTCAGTTAGTTCCACAGGCAGCAATGTACTTCGCCGCATTCCCTACAGGGAGCACAGTACACAGTATATATTTGTTTCCAAATATATACCCATTTGATGGCTTTAAGTCATTAAAATGTCTCTTGGACTTTTGGTTCTCACTGTCTTTTCCTCACGTATTGCTACAGAAGCTGAAACAAGTCAACAAAACAGAATTGAAAGGGGCCTGTGGCACAACCTGTTAGGGAAAGGGTCCTTGATCTGGCAACATTGTTGTGGTGTACCATTACCAGAATCTCAGTTACACCGAAATCATCTGTTTCCCTGGAGCCTCCTGGAGAGTAATGAGACATCGTTGAATTCTGAGTGGGTGATGAAGATGGGTCATAATTTTCATAAGCTTAAATTAACTCTGGGCATTAGTGCCAATTTGGAGTTTGTTAATTAGAGATAGAGGTTTCACAAGCAGAAAGAACCTATTTCGATGTTCTGGTCTGACTTCCTTTTTCAAAAAATGCCCTTATATTTGCATACTTGTCTAGAAATTTGGGAAGACAAGTTTTAAACAAATCAGGACAATTAAAAGAATCAAAACCAATGAGGAAAGGGGAAAGGAGACAACATTCACAGGAAATAAGGGAGGACAGGGAAGGACAAGCAAGGTACTGCAATCACGCCCACCAGACATGGGCAGGCCAAGGATGAGCCATAGCAAAGAACAAGAGTATACAGAGTGGGCAAAAAAGCAGTAGGAAGAGAAGGATTAAGTCCTTCTCTGCATTTTATGAGTCGTGATGGAAACTAAATACACAAAGACTCCAAATCAAGCAGCATTGTTCCAAAGAGTTGCTATCTTCATAACAGATGCCATGGTGAGAGCATGTGCTTAATCGCCCCACTCTGGGACAGAATTTTAGCAAAGTGTCTCTGTCATCAACCTGATCCTAGGAAATGTAGGTACAAATATCCCTGAGAGGATGTGAAAAGAGTGCAGAATATTTTCATATTTTACAACATGAATAAATATTTTAATTCCAAAAACTGTCTGATCACCAGCGGATCCTCTGTTAAGAACAGGTCAAAGGGCAATATATTTCATCCTGTTAAGAAACAGTAAATTGTCACAAAGTCACTACTCTGTACAATTTTCCTGAATTCTATCATCTAAATAATTGTTAACAGGCAAGTGGAGAAAAAACAGACTTTTAAATTTAGTTGAATCAACTGAATTCCTCCCTGCAAACTGTGTTTTTTCTTCTTCCTCCCTTTTCTATTGTTTCTGTCTCAGCACTGACATCCCACCAGCAACAGCAAACAATGTGAGCAAAGTTACTCCCAACTCCTTCATTACAGTACAAAGCTGAGGACTGAAGACCAGCTCCCATCAACTACAGCACAGAGGCAGGTGGTACTATGTGGGACAAGCTTGGTCTACCTTACACAGCTTCATCAAGTCTAGAGTTGAATTTAAACAGCAGACACTGTTTCTCTGGTAAGATGCCCAGTCACAGCTAAATCAAATTTTCTTTAGAAAATAGTTTATTCATCTAATGACATGGCTGTCAAACAAAACCATCCCTGAAGCTGGATCAAGCTCAAGCATTTTTGATTAACAAAGTGGATTCTGAGCTGACCCAAAATAGTCTCCCTCCTTTTTTCCCATTTTCTATTCTGGCTACAGTAGGAAATACAAAGCAAAACAGCACAAAAACTAATCAATAGTATGCAAAATCCCGTGCAGGAGATACCAACAAAGCTAAAATTTTGGGCCATTGTTCATCTTTCTCTTTTCACAGAGAAGTGCTTTACATACAATGTCAAGCCTTTATCTGATTGACAAGGAGTAACCAGAAGAAATAGGAGTTCAGTTTTTGAAAAGGACTTCTCAATGCCAAGTATCTTGTGTGCTGAGTTATTTCGGAATGATAAATAAAATTCAGATCAAAACAGACGGTTCTGAGTCACAGATATAAGAGGTCATATTCTTTCTTCAATGTCTTATTTTGCAACATACTTCTTTCTCTTTGGCCTGCACTGACAATATCTATTGCTGTTCCCATATGTGCCTTCTCTGGATCCCTTTATCACCATGATCAGCTTTCCCACGTTTTTCACAGATATCCTGAGCGCATGGAGGTATTAATTTCATTTCATTTCAACTGAGTGCATCCAGCACATATGGCTTGCAGGACAGGGCCCTAGATTCTCACTTTTCTTCAAATCCCATCTAAAACATATCTTCCTTAGTGATGTACCCTGTTTAAATGTCACCTTCCCTTCTGAGTAACTCTCCAATTAAATTAATATAACTAAAATTTGCAGCTTACTAGGAGGTCAGAAATTGTACAAAAGAGCTGCAGAAGATGGTAGAAAATTTCCAACTTGGTTTAAAGCAGAGACTTTTGTAGTACCATAGGATTCTTTGGGCCCTGAAATACTGTTCAGATATTTACCATATTTGAATTCTGCCACCTACCTACAAGTCTGCCTGTCCAATCTTCCTTTGGCCCTTGTCAAAAATGATGTCATCAGAGGAGACTTTAAGAGTATTCCCCAATCTGAGAGTGAACTAACAGTATGCCTAACCTATTTAAAGACAAATCTACAAACCCTGTTAAGTTAGACTAAACAATCATAAAGGGGGGAAAAAAAAAAACCTAAAAATGTCACTATCAGAGTAATATTAGTAACTGGCAGTGAAGCTAAACTCATTACTGTTTATGAAATGAACCAAAATCCTCAGACAGAAGATACAGAAATGCAAACTCATCTTCTTGTATTCCCGTTGTTCAACCTGCAGTCAGAAAGTTTTGTGTGACCGTACAACAAGGTGTAGAGTCTTAGATGTTCACTGGGATTACAGCATATGTTAAACTTCTTAAATTGTCTGAAGATCCACAAAAGTCAGAACAATAAACTTAAGAATAGCTCAAAATATCATTAGGAAGGCATTCAAATACAGCAGCCCCATTGTAAACAAAATAATAAATATATATTCTGGTCCAAGCCACTATGGCAATATCAAAGCAAAGAAAGACACAGATGTGACACATTCTTATAGCTCTACTGCAATAACATGACTTATCTGGGGGGGAGGGGTGTTCCGTCTCATATTTTACAAATTCCTCAGCTGAACAATTTTCACGAGACTCTCCTTTCTTACAACACAGATAGCACAATATTCAAGATAAGTTAGTTTATTTGAGAACAAGCTAGAATTGGTCAATACCAGGTTCCTAAAAGAAATCTTACCACAATCCCAAAAAAGGAAAAATGTGACCGCTTCCTCGTTTAATCATATTTTATTTTTAAACAATTCTTCTCAAACTTATGCTTACCATGTATTCAGCGACGACACCTTTGTAAATCTCATAAAATTCTTCCACATTTGCACGTTCCATGTTGAACTAAGGAAACAAAAATGTTAGCCAGCCTGCCTTCAACAACAACAACAACAAAAAAATAGACAGACACCCCTGCTTAACTAGCAAACGTTCAGAATACTCTTTTAAGTTTTACTAGGTAAAAGGAATGGCTTTACAGCTGCAATATGAAGTTTGTCAACAACTTAGCAAATAACACCACAGGCAACATAGCACACAGTATCTTCTTCCACCTTAAATATAAGTAGACAACATAGTGTTGGCTAATGCCACTAAGACATGCAAGAGGATCTGTTTGTTGCATTGTAAAGGAAAGGGACTATTCTTCATTTGTGGTGGGGATTTGAGTCATAGGGGGATTTCAGATCTTGAGACTTTCACAAAAATCAAAGGGCAGGACTTACAGGACTACTCTTGGGAATAATCTCTGCGCCAACTGCTGAAGGTGATCAGGGTGTGAAAATCCTTTAAATATCTTTAAAAACCTTCCCCCTTCATACTAAATATATATTTTAACAAATTAAGGAAGGATATTAACGATAATTTATCTAATCTTAGCTAGCACATTTTGTAAAGATATCTCAAATTGCTCCAGAAGAGACAGATATCATTACCCCTGCCTTCTAACTATAGGGAAACCGAGATACAGCGAGGTAAAGTGTCTTGGCTCAAGGTCACCCAGTAACAAGAAACAGGTCAGCTGATCAATCAAATAATAAAACACAAATATCACAAGGACAATGATGATCCCAAAACATTGCTACATAGCCTGCAGAAGGGTTTATATTGCAGGAAGACACCTGTGCATTGCTGTAAAGAGCATACACCACTTTTCCAATTCCTGTTTATCAGAAAACCATACAGAAAAGGAAACCTACCATCTGCAAAGCTGAGATCTGAAATCCCTCTTTGGTGATAGCTTTTATAATCTTTCCAGCTAGCCCTGAAGAAACACACAAAAGACAGTATTCCATTTTAAAAAGCAGAATTTACAACTGGAAGATATTTATGCCAATGTACCACTTATTTTCAAACCAGAAGTGCTTGTGGAATGCTGAGAGAGGAAGCAGAGAGCAGAGCTGAGTTCACATACTCTATGTTCTATCTAATGTGACATGTTGATGTCTTCAAACAACCAAATTCCATGCAGTTGTTGAAAAGAATCTCTACCAAAAAAAGGCAATTAGCAAAGCCTTTGCTTTTCTCAGATCGACTGCAAAACACGCAGTTGCTGCAAAATCAAGATTTATATTTTTAATTAAGTTCTATTGGCACCACTGATGCTTAAACAGTAATCAAATCAGGGCACAGGCTGTCTATTTTGCCGTTTTTATACAGTGTTCACCAGAGTGGGGGGTCCTACTTTAAGCTAGCAACAATGCAGGTTGTTAATAAATATTGCCAATAAACCAGCACAAAAGTTCATGTCTTCTATGGGAAAAGCACATTAATGTAAAATAACCTATTGCTTCTAAGGTTGTAATTCACAAATAGGTTACTGCTGATCATCCAGCTTGCTTTACTCTCTCCAAAATGCATCCTCAAAGACTGAATGACATTGTAAAACAAAACACTAAACTTCAGAAAACAAGGACCACTGATTTTCCACTGAATGTGTATTTTAGATTTGCCTGTGCTTGACAAGATCAGAACATTTTGAAGATTATGTCAGCCAAGCACAGTACTCTGAGTGAATTTCATAGAATCACCATTTTTACAGAACATAAATGCCTGTTCTCTAGTACAGCTTGTGAGAAACTACAAATTCTGGACATGTATTCAGAACAGAATTAACCACAGAAGAAAACCCTGTAATGTATGACAGCAGCAGGATTTTACTTGTGGTCATTAAGTCATTTTATTAACTAGTCTTTAAATTGCAGTATTTTTTAAGCACTGCTTAAGTTCAGTAGATGAGAATAAAACAAAGCTAGTATCTAGAGTTCTAGTACAATGAAGATCTGAATTGTACACTGTCTGCTAATTCCAGTGACATAGGATTGGTGAGCTTCCTAGAAGCTCTGAGTAAATGAGACAAAAAGTTGGAGTGCTTTCAAAAATTGTATTTACAAACAAAAATGAAAAAGACTGTCCCTGAAGTATTCTCCACCATATTTCCACATTAAAGTTTATGTAGAAAAACCTTCCATATATAAAACAGTGCATACTTCTTCCAAAAATTTTCAAACTACTGAAGAGAAAAGCTGAGATTTTGGTACATAGTCCATGCAGCTCTCTGGGTTTACAGGACGTAGAAACAAGCGGAATGGGCAGTTTATAAAGAGATTAAATGACTGGCTGGGGATCATCCAGGAAATAAATAAATGAACAAATAATCTGTGACAAAGCATAAACATTTCCTCATTCTCAATCTTCAGAGCAATATTCCAGTCAACAGCCACTGCTTCACCAGAAACCAACAAAGACAAAGAAAGGGCATTTGCAGGGACAAGGCTACCTTGGTACAAGAAAGCAGCTTTGCCTGACAGATCTCCATTTTACACTTTATCAGTCAAAAATGGGGCACTCAGATAGGCCTTCACAGCTGGCAAGCATCTAATTAAAATACTCATCAGGTATCGGGTTCTGGGGTACTATGGAGATCCGCTTTTCAGAGAACTTTTGCCCTTGGCAGTAGGACAGTCAGCAAACCCCATGTTTTAGAGAAACAAAGGGGAATGTAAATATTCAGCTTTCTGGGCTGTTTCTCTATTGAAGTCTTTAAGACTTTTCTTCTCTGTGGAGAGGAGACAGGCTCCTTTAATGATAGAAATCAAAGTAGGAATGTATTTTGCATAAAGGTCTTTAATACAAGGTTCATTTAATAATTAACTGTGATAAACCTATCAAGATTCTCCTCTGCATTGTATTCCTGAGTTCCCTCTCACTCAGGAGAGTACCTTGTTGCTCCAGACAGATTGCCCATGACTGCAACACCCTAAAGGCTTAACCAAAGGAATTATAGTTACCATTGTACACAGATAGATGTCTTTTCAAAAAAATTCAAAGTGCCTTGAGGAAAAGGCATGAGATTTCATTTATGTTTGCAAGGCGAGATGTTAGGTCCACTTCCCAAACGTGGGAATTGAGGCACAGGAGGATAAGCAAGTTGCCAGTGGCAGCACAGATCTACAAATCCAGTGACTTGGCCACCCTGTCCCAGTTTAGACGTTATCATGTCTCCTAGGGACACTTTCCTTTCAAATTCTACCTGAACCAAAACAGAAACAAAAAACATAGAGGCAATCCCCAAGCAACATAAGAGTGGAAGCTCAAGGCTCAGCTTGGGATCTATTTCAGGCTTTCAGCCAGTTGCATGACTGAACTGGGAGAAGTCCTCTCCTTTGTGGGCAGATAGGGCTGAGGAAAAGAAGAACTAATTAGATAGACTGCCATTTCAGCAGCTTTCAACAATTTGTTCTCAACTTTAAAATCCAGATTTGTAGTGAAAAAACAACTTTTTAAGGACCCTTCAAACAGGGCCAGTGCATGTTTAAAATGTGATTACAGTAAGAATCCAAATCAAAGCTGCAGATTAGGCACCAGTTACGATGAATTTTCAGTCACAAAGCACAAAAGAATCACAAGCATTACTAAATACAACCGGGGGAATTTAGTACTAATCCTAACAAATATGGCGGGGGGGAGGTTCACACGCTTTATGTCTCCTCAGCAGCATTATGTTATTATGGACCTAATACAGGATAGATAATCTTCCAACATATTTTAATCAGATAAAATGATAAGGTACCAAGACCTCATCAGTTATATTGATCTTCTACAATTTGTTGCTTTACAACACACAATATTTGAAAATTGTACTTCATTAAGAAGCAGAAAGTAGCAGGGAGGACATCAGACTGAAAAATGTTACAACTGTTTGCAGAATTATGGATTGGAATAAAATTTAAAAGTTCATGAAAGTCACTTTTAACTTAACAGCACTTTAATTAATGGAATGTAACAGCTGTGTTACCAGGACCTGCCAGTCCCAGTGCACTATGAACCACCAGCCCTATGACTAGGGATGTTACATTCTCTTCCCTTTGTTCTTGGCCTGTTTCCCATTTAACCATTCCACACTTAAAAGCTTATTAGGCAAGACAGAAAACTGCCTTCAAAGCAAGTCAAGAACTAGCTTCCTCATCTCAACCTCTAGATGTAATCCAAATAATTCCTCTGGAACAACAACAGTTTTTTGACAGGAATACACAAGCTGCCTTGACTGATCAGATCAATGATCCACCTAATCCAGTAACATATTTCTAGAAGTAACCAATACCAGATGCTTAAAGTAGCACTAACTATAAGTAGACATTTCATTTCATGCCTATTTTTGACATTTTAAAATGCAATTTTGCTTCACAGTATAGTGAAATTATCTGATTCCTTACTGCTGAGTGTTGAGGTCATGTCCCAAAACTCCAGAGAATCATGATCAGCCTTGACTACTTTTTGAATGCCATAAGAGGGAAAAGTGGGATTCAGAGCTGGGCCCTCCTGCCATGTATTTCAGTTGAAGTTCTCACTAATTTTTGTTTCAGACAACATTGCAAAATGCTATGCAGTAGGAAGCTGACAGCTGTCCTTCTCAAAAAGTGCACTTATTCCTATCAGTTGGTCAACCTTTCCCCTGAAGAACAAGGTTTCTCTATCTCTTCTCTTTTGCTTTTTCTGCTTAGAAATAATGCAACTCTAGGCATTCTTACTATGCAACATAAATACACCATTTCTAGACTCCCCAAAAATTTGGCCATAGCGATAATCTGCAGCTACTGATCTCCCAGCCTCATTGTGTACTGCATTTTTGTATTTGTACTCCGGAGCACCAAGAAGTAAGTCACAGAGGGACACAGGGTCTCCGAAGTAACACACACTAGGCCAACACAGAGGAGAAGGGGAGCTCAAAAGCTACCCAGGCTAACCATGAGGGGGCAAAAAAAAAAAGACAAGTGGATACAGACAGAAGATAAAGAAGAACATGTGAGGAAATTATGAGAGAATATTGTTCCTAGTAATAGAATCCAAAATTTTCCATAATTTCTCTCTAGGCATTGTATTAAAGGAGAACGTCAAGAAGTTTGAAGGGCAGCTTAACAGGTATTTATGGAGAACTCCATCAACACTGCAGCACTGGTGAAAATATTTACAAACAATATTCATTTGAAAATACTAAAAGAGTGAAGACAAAAGATATCACCACTGCTTTACTGGAGAATAGAAGTTGGCATTTGGCTAGCAAAAGCAAAATTATGCATACAGACAGTAAATCTTAGGGGAGCTTGAAACCAAAATGGCCAAGCATTTGATGTAAGTAAGAATGGGAACCAACAGAAAAATTCAAAGGGGATGAAAGGTTCCAAGGCTTAATCCCAGCTGCAACTTTCTGAACCTCTACAAGCAAGGCAAGACCACATTTGTGTCTTAATGTCTTAATGGGCATTAAGACACAAAATGTAGGAAATCTGTAGGGAAAAAAAAGGCATTCTGGGAACTCTTGCATGAGAACAGATGGGAAGAGTCACACTTAAAATTGACATACAAAAACCCATACAGAAATTCAAGTCAAAGATCATGGCTGGGCTACAGAAAGTATCCAGCAATTTGGATGTGCAGTGTGTGCCATTTGAGAAGGGAATCTGAGGAAGAAAGAAAGGTGAAGAAGGAAAGATCAATACCTCTGCAACAGTTATGCTGAACTAAAGCCGATGGTTGTATGTTTATTAAAAAAAAAAAAACAACGACAACTTAGGTTTCTGTCTCTCTGTCTTTGTTCTTGTGTTAAGAAAAAGCTTAAAAAGAAATATCCAGCTTGTTTTTCTTTTTATTTCTTTCGAGATGTTCATTATTTTGTACTCCTTTAGCACATCCACTCTGATTTGTGTTTCACTTGAGAAGATTATGATCAATAACTCTGGCTAGGAGAATGTTTCTATTGCTATAACAATTTTCATTTCTTGCTTATTTCTTGAGTGTGAACAAAACCAAACATGTTATTTCAGTTGAGGCTGTACTGCTGAATTATATGATGGCATTCTGTACTATAATTCAAACCATTCATATGCTTACTAATATTTATTTCTTTTTTCTGGTTATCCCAAAAACATGGGACTTTTCATGAATGGTTAGAATTACAGAGAGCAAGTGGTTAAAATTATGCCTTGTAGTGTGCATTAGCCCATAAATATAAACAACAATTTTAATCTACTATTGCACTGTCAATTAATTTAACTCTGGAGGTTAAAACCCTCATGAGATCACCCATAATCAGCTCCAGCCTTTTATATTCCACTTCCTGTGCAAGGTTTCCCAACTCACCGTCCTAGATCAATAGTAAATACACCAGAAGCTCTATCATTTATTTTTGACTTAGCAAAAGACTATCGCATATTCCTACATTCTGTGTCTTGGCTCTTTTCAGACCTTTCTCCTTAGCTCTGATTTGAAAAGGGCAGTAGGAGAAAAGACTTCAAGATATTTACCTTTTGCTCCAAGGTACAGTGAAGTTAGACTATGCATGGCTGCATTTTTAAAATTTTTCTAAAATGTTCTCAAAAACTTCTGGTAACAAAGATTCCATTACATCCCCAGATATTAGGCCAGTGATATACTTTGAAGTTTTCCTTAATGATTACATTGAATCTTCTTTCATCTAAATTAGTAAATATGCACATATTTTCCAAATTTACATATAGAAAGCTGTATATCCCTGTCTCCTCCATCTCAGGTTAAAGAAATGAAATCCATCAAGTTTTCACTGGCTAAATCTCTTATTTTTTTTGCTCTCGGTTGATTAAGTTATTTTTCAAACAGAATGCCCGGAAATTGGACATGGTACACAAGCTGAGTTCTCACCAGCACTGAGCAGAACTAGTTACTGAAAAAAACCCTAAACAAAGTGTGACCAACACTGTGAACACCGATTGTACTTATGATATATCGCTATTCCAACCATTTCTCTACAGACTTTTCACTGTTACCCTGCCAGTTCTTCTCTATTTGATATTTGTGCATTTATTTTCCCTTCTCCACGGTAGTGCTATGCAGTTTTTTATATTCAGTTTTATCTTCTTCACATTGCTTCATTTCTGCAGTTCATCAGGAACGTTCCAAATTCTAATCACATCCTGCAAAACTGTAGTAGGCACTTGGTACCACCTGCAAACACTGCAAGGATGCTCTGTCCTTCCCCATGCGAATCATTACTGCAAATACTGACAAGAAATGGCCCAAGGATGGGTGACAAGACTTCACTTGCAAAGTCCTTCTAATGTGACGTGTTCATGTCCAGTGCTCAGGAAAACATTTAAAGCTATGCAGATGCTTATGCTATACAGATCTAAATGTACAAATTACTTCACTAAAGACAAAATTTTGATTTCCTAACAGCAAGGGACTTTGACAAAGGCACAGATATTCAAGTGAATTAGACTATCTGGCTCTGGTTTACAGAAAGCATACTTGGAGGATTAAGAGTTCAGAAAAGCATATTTTCCTTCAAAAATACATGCTGGGAAATGTCCATCATATCATCACTACCTAAGTCACTTCAATGAAATTATAGACTCTTGATTCATCAGCTTCCTTAGTATGAAACAAGTTTCATTAGCCTGAAATTCCCTGGACCACTCTTAGAATTACCTTTTCTCTAATCCTTTAAGAATGAAAATCCCAAAATGCAATGTAATAAACACTCATTCCTAATGCTTTTTTTCCCCCCATGTTAATACCATCATGCCTGCACAGAGATGATTTTCAGCAACATGAGCACCACTAATATAAGTCTACTGAACACTATTGGGAAACACTCTCTTTCCAGGAGTAGGAGGATACTTAAAAGCTTCAGCAAAGATTGTCTGTGCCATTTGATCTGTTTTTTTCTCTGAAGTATACCTCCTCCTCTTCCTTCCTGTGGAAAACTGTCAGAAAGGACTTCCAGATACAGCCCACCTCCCCCTCTACCTTAAACAATTAAAATGTAAAATATATTTTTCATACTTCGAAACAATAAATGTCACTTTCCCACTAGCCACGGAAATCCAAATTCATTCTAAGTTGGGAAGCCAATGTCAAGCTGCTAAAACTTTATGTTGGAAAATCAAGAAATAACATAGGCTTAGTTTCAAAGACAAACATCCCAAGCAAGGAATATCCATCATTACAACTACAGCAAAGAATTTAAAATACAGATGGGAGTGGATGGACTACTGTTCTCCTGGAAGCTAATTTTTTCTTCTAAAAAATTGTGATAAAGTGGTAAAGTAGGTTACTTTTATTTTAATCACTTTTTCCTAGCTTCTCTAAAGAGAAAAAAAAAACTAAACCAAACCAAAACCAGAACACACCCAAAAAACCCAGCACCACCAAACACTTCAACACCCTATATATAATATATTCAAGAGAAACATAAGAAACAAAGTGCATTTAATTTTGCATAAATATCCCTTCTGCCTGGGCAAATCCATCTGAAAAAAATTGCCTGCATCTGAAAGCATAGTGCTTTACTAGATAGTTTTCACATGATTGCAGCACTAAGAGTGCCACATTGCATGTGGGAATATCCACAGGTCACATCTCAAACGATCCACTGTGCTTCTTTGAAGCATCTGCAAAGATTTGCATTCATCCCACTTTTTTTTTTTCCATTTCCAGATTCTATCTTCAAATAGTTCCTTCCAGACTTCTAATTGTTAAGTGTGTCAAGGCTATCACTGATGCCCCTTTGCACTCGACCTTGAACACAGGTTACAAAGAAAAGTTCTGCCTACGATGAGGTGAAGCCGAGAATAATGACAGATTAGCACCTCTTCGATCCTATCCTCTTTTTCTTGTCCATCTTACTTCCTTTCCTAACTACATACATGTCACTACACTTGGCATACTACAAAGGTGAACCGGACATTTTCACAGTGATGCCTTCTTTCTTCCAAAGAGCAACAAGTATACCGCATGTCAGGAACAGCTCTTGTTTGCAGTCAGATATATAATCTACTACAATGCTGGATTCCCACTCTTTTATAAAGTAACTTCATTTGAGATCCTACATAAGTAAACCCTGTTTCTGTACCTGCTTGAGACTGAACTACTGTCCTTGGTATTCTTTTTGTCAAAGTTAGGTTTGTCTTTGGAGCAAGGAACTAGTCTCTCAATTAAATTTTTTCTAAGTCTTTGCATAAATAAAGAAACATGATTCTTATGGTTACCTGTTATGCAGCATTTTGTTGATCAATATAAAGATCTACGACTTTCTAAAGCTACTAGTAAGTTAAGATAGGAGAGCTCTGTAAGATTTATCATCCACTCAGAACGGGTCTAAAACCACATTTCCACAGAATATCTTTTCCACTTGGAAAGAACCCACTCCTGCTCCTTTTGTTTTCTATGAGACTTAAATTTTAGTTGAAGAATACTGTGGAAGACAGCACTGCAATTTTATTTTTTTTAATTACATAAGAGAAACAAGGGCTAACTTACCAGCAATGTTAGAACAAAATGTCAAGCTTAACACGTATTAGGAGAACAAACCTGTCTGGGTAGCCAGTCTCATACCTAGAAGGTCTCAAGACCATAGAAGCTTCCTTACTTCTAGGCAGGCCTTTCAGTTTGCATTAGATCTAATGAATTCTTGACTAGCCATTTTGCTTTTCAAGTTCACGGCACAGTTCTAGCCCCAGATTTGTTTTTGGCAAAACTCTGACATTAGGAGAACTCATGTCTCAGCTTGCGAGTGCACAAAAGGAGGGCAGGATTTCACCTCTCAAGATCTATGCCATAACCTAAGTACAAAATGTGAAATATAACAAACTTCTGATCTCAGTCTTTATCATCACTATTTTCATCATTTTTTGCCTGCTCATTTTTCAAAGGACTTAAGTAAGGGTGTCATCAAAGAAACTTTAAACCAGTCATGAAATATCAAAATCTAATTCCTACAGCAAACATGACTAAACTGTTACACATAAACACATTAAAGTTAATCCCACCCAGTGAGCTACAAGGTGCTATTTCTGCCAACAAAACAGTCAAGTCATAACTGTCTTCAGGGCATTAAACTGAAGTTCATCCATTTTGGCGCATTTACAATTTTGGCTTTTGAGCACTACTGCTGATAGCTCCAGGTCTAACAACACGGGGGGAATTACAAAAAGAGAATGTCTAAATGATTGCAACTGTGATCTTGTACCTGAATTATCAGAAGCTTCAAGCACAAGAAGCAAGTGGATTATAGAACACAGATCCACACTAAAACTTTCAAATTATTAAACAATTAAGTCATACAATCCTAGAGCTGTGCTTATGAGTTACCATCCTCCTTGACTGAAAACTGGTTTCAGAAGAGAAGGAGGAAGCTAAAAGACACTGAGAAGTGTGGCAGATTCTATAGGGGTCAAACCACATCATGTCTCCCCGACACATCCCTGGTCAGAACAAGTCTGCATGGAATAGCACCAGGTTGCTTTTGCATTCTTCCAGCTCCCAATAAAGAACTGGACTGCTCTTGCAAACCCTCTTCAGAGTTAAACTGCAACCACCTCACTGCTGCCAACTTGCCAGCCAGCCAGGGAAGTGCTTCATCTCCACTGGGAGAAGCCACTAGAGAATGAGCTAAAGCTGCTTAGTCCCAGAGTGCTGCGCTATGTTGCCTTCCTTCAATGGCCTTCCCAGCTGTCTTCCCATCTCTAATCCTCCACAGAAGATGGTATGCTGACACCAAACTGACAAAATAGCTGTTGTCTTACTTCTTTGAGGCGCGTATGATCCAAATTCTTAGAGGGCTGGTGATACCGCCCCTCCAGCATTACCAGCACCCTTGACAGCTGAAGTTAAACTTCGCGTAACTCCTCCGACACCCTTTATCAGGCCCCAGGGTTCCTCTGCAGCCTGGCAGACACTTTCGGTACTCTCACTTACAGGACTTATCGTGTGTGTCAGCACTGCGCCAGGTCCTGCTGCAGGTGGTGGGGCTGCGCTGCTGTGGCTGCCTGGCAACAGATGTTTCTGTATGCCCGTCAGGAGAGGGTCAGCAAGGCCAGAGATAACACCAGCAGTGATTTTCCACTGCTTTGTCGCTGGATAGCAACCCTATAAACCCTCTACAGTAATCAAAGTCAGTTTCTAAGAAAGGACCCTGTCCAAGAATTAACTAGCATAAACTAGAGATTAGAAAAGCCTCCTAGCTTACAGCTGTGGTTAAAGCAAACCATCTTCCAGGATGGAAAAATAGAAATTTTTTCCCTCTAAGAATCAGTTATGCAACTGACTCTGGAGGAAAAAAAAACACTGGGGAAAAAGGACCAGAAAGCAAAATTCAGATCATGAATTCGGTCAAGTGTTTCTGCAGAAATAAAGACTAAAGCTCCATATAAGTTCGAGTATGTAAGCAAAACTTCACATAACTGTAAATGCATAATGAGCAGATTAATGGTAATTAGATAATCAATTTCAAAGCCTTGGCAGCGCATGGGAAATGGCAAAAAAAGTTTATTTTTAGATATTCGATACTGAAAATCTGTGGAGCATGAATCAAATCTGCAATGCATAAGAGGCTCTGCTGCTCTGACCCACATAAATTCCTCTCCACACCTCTGCCTCTGCCAAGACACCTTTTCACACTGATGGCCACATAGGATTTCCCTTCCTCTCCAGCTGCTGTGGAAGACATTCTCCCCATCAGAAACAGCAGGGTGGACAGCCACAGCTATAGAAGCACTGTTGCTGGGGGTAAGCAAGTTGCCTATTTTTAAGACCACGCAGTCTTCTACATGCTATTTTGCCAAAAGGGCAGCTCACTAGTTGCTATAGCACCTAATTCAACTAAGACACAGGAGATGTTGCTGGTATAACCAGAATGTATCTGGTACCACTGAACACAGTTGCTAACAGCCACTAACAGGGAGACAAGATGAGCAGGGCCTCCCTGCTCTGTCACAGATCACTGAGCCCAAATAGGTCAGCCCTTCCTTCCTCAAGCTTTCTGCCTACAGATGCACAATCCATGGGTCCAACCTGCTCCACTGCCATGTCTCTGCTCTCTAATCTCTAAAGCCGGACTTCTCCCTTCTTGTCTGTCTGTTTCACTCAAGCAGCTGGGAGTTTCTCCTGAGCAGATTGTTTGGTCCCCCAAACGCTTTCAGCATGCTATTCCCTGACTCAGGAAAACAGTCTGCACAGTGAAGGAGGAATGATGGCATTTCCATGGAGACAGCCTGACACTGCCACACAGCATGCTCAAAACTTTAAAATCTATAGGAGGCAAAGGCTATGTTCCTTCAACTTTAAAACAGGCAGTTTAATTATAAGAGAGTGATTTCAGAATTAAGACTTCCAAAAACTGTTGCAAAGATAGCGCTTAGCTCTCTACTCTGTTGCGCAGGGTTCTTCCAACTGTGATGATGCAAAGTGCTTTATAAGAAGACCAAGCATACCAAAAAAAAAAAAAGCAACTCAGTGATATTTTTATTGTTACTCTCAAAAACAGGCCGAAGAATACAAGAAAAATACAAAGACAGAAATGGACAGGCAAAGAAAGCCAAATCCTCTCCCCTGCAACACTCCTGGCCCATTGGGCTGTTGTTGGAGAGTTCCTGCAGTCCTTGTGAAGAAGGATTCCTCTCACCTCAAACTGCAGACTGGAACCAGTCCCGTTGCAATATGAAGCCACACCAGTGCTCTGAGACAAAGAGGGAGTCCAGCCACAGTAACTCTTCCCTTCCCTAAGCCCAACTTCCCATCAGAAGCCAGACTTCTGGAAAGTTTTACAAGATCTCCTCAGTTTCATAATCTCTCTAAGAGCTGCAGCACCTGTGGCTTTTGAAATATACTTAACTAAGATTGGCGAAAACAGGCAGGAACAACAGAGCCTGGTAAGGTAAAAGCACAGGTAGCCCCTGAATTCCATCATTCCTGATATTAATTTAAAATTGATAAAATGCTTTGCTGACTTAGAAAATTCAGTTTTGATTTTTTTATTCTGTTCAGGGTAGCAATCAAAGCTGTATGGACGGAGAACACTCACACAAGGGCATACTTTGTCTTTCAAATTTTAGTTGCTGTTTGGCAGCTGTGGTCTGCCTTTCCAGCCCTCTGTGGTGTGAGAAAAAGGATTATAGTGTGAATATGAACTTTAGTCCAGTCTTTCTAGCATTCACACAGCAAAGCTGAGTGTGCACTTACATTTTCTGTTTATCTATACCCGGACCTCTTTCTGTCACCACCCCCACCTCCTCCAAACACTTCACACTCCCAGAGGGGAGTGCAAACAGGGCCAAAATTTCTCCTTTGGTGATTCAGAAAAATTCTGAGAAGTTCAAGAAAAAAGAAATAAACAAACAGACAGGGCACTATGAAATCTACAGAAACGAAGAAGCTTAAAAGTAGGAAGGGACAACCTAGGCTCACTAAAAGAGAGTCTGAGCTCCCAATATGTAACAGAAATTATAGCTTAAGTATAAGAAAACACAGCCCAAGCCATCCACTTTGCTATTTGCACAATCAAATTAAGGACCCTAAAAATCCTGCCACAGAGAAGTTTGTCTTCTGCAAACGTTTAGCTAGGTAAGACCGTCGCCCCAGCTGCTGCCCTTACTTCTCTATAAGGAACATCACTCTGCCTTTGCTGCATGGCAGACTTATCAGTAGCAGATACCATGCAAGGCCTCAAAGAGATAACAGGCATATTATCGGCAGTGAGTGCGAGACTCTCTTCTTGTGAAAGCCTTTTTTTTTTTTTCAGCAAGCTCTCCAGACATCCCACTTGAGGTGTGAAAGGCCTGGAAACTGCTACGGCCGCTTCTGCTGTTTCCATTTCAGCTATCCACAGAGAAGTGATGAAAATGTTGCAGTGTGCTCCGCATCTTACTAAGAAAAATCTCAATGCTCTCACATAGCAATATTTATTCTGCACTCAAAAATACTGTTGCAGTGCCAGAGCCAAAATATTTTACTGCACTCACTGCTCCTACACATGCTCCTATATCTAAGTACAGGACACAAAAATTAGATTATTTTTGCATGGCAACAGTTGGGCATTAAACATTTCCAATACTCATATGGTAAGCTCACAGGGCATTCTCCAGCACAGAAGGCATTGTGGATTCCAACAAATGCTTTAGGTCTTTGGCTCATGTTCATAGAGTAAACAAGCCTTTTCTACTTTCCATCTCCACTGCATTTAGCAGAACAAGATTCATATCAGCACAAATGTCCCTTTGTGAATAGTTTTAACGTAATGTGTTACTGTGTGAGTGGAAGGCCCTGCAATGTGGTTGAGGTTCCTGCTTTCACTCTGCTGCGAAGATGCTAATCTCCTGCAGATGACTGTGGTGGGCAGATATGAGCAAGGACATGGCAAATTGTCACAGTAAGATTCATCAAATCTCATGTATATTTTTATTCTTCTGTTTTTCATCTCTCCTTTCTTATTCTGAAATTAACAAATATCCACATGGAAAGCACACGACCCACTCTTCATGGAACTGAACTGCAGAAATACTAAAGGTGTATGAAAGACAACGTATCTGCATACTTTTGCATGTACTATGAAATATACTCTGTGCTCTTGCAGTCTCATTCTCCAAAAAAAGGGCACAGGAATGATCATGGATACAAGGAAGCACATGTTGCGTTCACCTCCACTGTCTGCATTACTTACCTTCATTAACTGCATGAGGCTTAATAATGCAACAAGTACAGTTTGTGAATTTTGCACTGTTGACTGGTCCGTGACCTCCACTGGAGGGAAAGAACAACTCCAGCTCCTGAAAACAATAGTAATTGAATACATTTTAAATTGATCCAGCTGCATACATCAGCTTTTATCATAAGTAACAACATCTGAAGTACCCATAGTCACAGAAGATAAACCTTAATTATAGATTTTTGTGCTACAAATACTTTTTCCCTATTCTATGCTCTCAAATATATCCTTCCCTTTCTGGTACCATTGCTACAATCATAAAAACATTATCTGAATGTTTCACAGAATCACAGAATCATTAAGGCTGGAAAAGACCTTTAAGACCATGAAGTCCAACTATCAATCCAACACCACCATGCCCACTAAACCACATGCCGAAGTGTCATGTCTGCATGTTTTTTCAACACTTCCAGAGATGGTGACTCCACCACCTCCCTAGGCAGCCTGTTCCAATGTTTGACCACTCTCTCAGTGAAGAAATTTTTCCTAATATCCAATCTAAACCTCCCCTGGTGCAACTTGAGGCCGTTTCCTCTTGTCTTATCACTAGTTACTTGGGAGAAGAGACCAACACCCAGGTCACCACAACCCCCTTTCAGGTAGCTGTAGAGAGCGATAAGGTCTCCTCTCAGCCTCCTCTTCTCCAAGACTAAACAATCCCAGTTCCCTCAGCTGCTCCTCATAAGAATTGTGCTCCAGACACTTCACCAGCTTCATTGCCCTTCTCTGGACATGCTCCAGCAATTCAATGTCCTTCTTGTAGTGAGGGGCCCATTGCATTTCTTGCAATGTCTTTCTTTTCACTTCTGCAACAAAAATCAATCCATTTCCATTCAGAGCATTCAAAATACTGCTGCAATAATCATTTGGTAGAGGTGTTCCCAGTTTTCTGAATTCTCTCTTTCTTTCCTCAGTATCTTTCCCAAATCCACTCCCATGTACACATATTTTATCTTTGCTCTTTTCACATCATCTTTTCCACTATATGAGCAAAAATGCAACTGCCATCCATTTCTCAGTATGTTTTCCTTCCGTATACAAAACTGACCTCCATCCCATTTGTTTACAATGTTTTCCTTTTGTCTTAAACAACTAAACTTTATCTAAAATTGTTGACTCGCTCCTCATGCCTTATTGACTCTATTTTTTATTTTTTTTAGTCTTACTGAATTGAAGCTGCTGAACTCGATTGCTCTGATTTCTGGATGAATCAAAAGAACGTCTTTTCCTCTGGATCACTTCCTTTCTTCCCACCATCACTATTCAGGTATCATATAGCTTGGGTCTTAGACCATACTGGGGTGAGCTTGACAGACAGGTTTCTTTCCTCAGTGATATTTTTTCACTGTTCACTGCCAGCTTCACACTTTTTCTGTACCATTTATTCACATACATTACACAATCTGCCAATTAACATTAGTCAAATGCTCAAAACACAGATTCCATTTCAGACCTATCGGTCAAATTCAGTAAAAGAATTGATAAATTTATATTTAGGGGAAAATAACAATATCCTGGAAATACTGTTACTGCATCTATCTGATTTTTTTCCAGTGTAACAGTACTAAAGGCGATTTCCCAGAATTGTCTCATTTAATTTAATAGCTCAATTCAGATGGAATAGACTTAGCTATCTCCCAGTCTTTAGCTGATGGCACTCTGACGATTCTTTTAATCCTTACTTGAACAAGTATGCAATTCAAACTAATGGATCTTTCAATGGAAGGGAAAACAGTTTTTGGTTTGCTCTTAGAAAATAATATTTTAAGTAGGCATATCTAAGACAGAAGGGTTCATTTCCTACATCCTTCTACTGATACAATGCGGCATGCTTCGAAGACCTTGTCCACCTCTGTTAATTAATGTTTACTTTAAAAGAAGCAGCCAGGAAAAAGCAGCAAAATATTTACAATATTTAAGACTTTTTTTAATCCATCATAAGTCATAAAAGGAAAGTAACTAAATAACACTGAAGGACTAGGATAATGAAATGCCAAAGTATAACCAAGCGGAGCCTTAAATAGAATTTTTTTTTCCTTTCCCTTTGTTCCTGATCTAAAGAAATTCCAAAATTTGGCCTGCAGAGAGACACCAGTTTAGAGTATACCAGAGGCATACTTTCTCTTGTCATTTAGCCCCTAAAAGAACAATGCAGTCTCCCACTCTTAACTGTTCAGTTTACAATACATACATTAAATGTGGTTGAGACCAGTTTTCCTTCAGAACAGTTCATTTAGGTCTCTTTATCTTATATTAATTTCTTTTCAGCCAAGCTTCTGCAAGGCACAGCCAACTAGTTTCCATGGCAACCACTATATAGCTATATAATACTGGGTCTTCTAAATTAAAATAGGCACAGGGGTATTAAATTCATAATTTTGGTTGATTTATTGAAGATGGGTATCAGCAACACCACAAACATGCACACACCTGCAAAAGTTCAGCAAAATAATCCCACAGTCATAAAAATGCTGCAGATGAATAGGGCCTTCAAACAGCATTTCAAAAATAATGAAATGCAAAAAGAACAAACAACCTAAGTCAAAGCACATACTTATGTTTCTAATCAAAATTTTATGCTAATAGATACTCTTTCCTACATTCTCAGTTCACAAGCTGACACAGTTGTCATGGCAGCACACAGGAACAAAGAGGAAGTTTCACCATTATATATGAAGGCGTCTAGCTATTTAACGAGAACTACAAAGACTTTTCTGGCTATAATTCTCCTTTATCAGAAAAGACCAATTTCATCCAAACTCTTTCTAACTCTGTACCATCCTCAGCAAGCCTGCCAGAAGAAAAAGTACTTCAGGTCCAGCATATGATTTCTTGTCAAAACCAGAGGCACATGGAAGTGATCCAGCAGCCCAGGCACAGTGCAGGTAAGCGAGACAACTGCTTGACCAGTGACCAGAGACCATGCTTTGCAATTAGCTTGCTATGTCACACAGCCTAACAGCCAGACAGAAGAAGGGAGTGACCAACCACCAGGATATAATCTCTGCGTATATTTTCTAGTATACAGTACTTGGCAGCTTACTAGGTATTCTGGGGCAGGTCTCTCTCCAGCTGTGCTATTGCAGCTGTTCCATTTTAAATAGAGGTAAGATTAGGATCAAGGAAGCAACAACTGTTTTTAAGTATCCAAAAAACCTGTGGACGTGGCACTTCAGGCCATGGTAGTGCTGCATTGATGGTTGGACTCTATGATCTTAAAAGGTCTTTTCCAACCTCGATGATTCTGTGATTCTGCCATTCTGTAACTGGTATCTTTTCCCTGCTGGTCTAGAGCTAAGATACCACAGCGTGATACCAATCAATCATGAGGTAAACTTTATTCTTGCCATCATTTATCAGCGTATCTACCCCACAACAATGCACACAGTCACCTCAATTCTGTAGAAATGCTGGTAATATCTATCACTCAGTCCCAGGGCTTTTTCTTAGCACTAAGCTGCAAACAAAGCAAAAGAGAACCAAACTCCTCAAAGCCAAGCCCACTGTATTACATCTCAAAACCAAAGCACTACAAAGTGGCCTGTTTTCATAATTATTCATTATGAACAGTAGCAGCAGAGGAAAGCAGGCTGCAGGCAGAGGACTAGTGAGGACTATGGAGGAGAATAGATAAGCAAAACACAGGAGGGCACAAAAGGATTTAATTATTTAATCTCTTTCTTTTTATGACCAACACTGGTAGGCTATAGGTAGATTACGCAGACTGTGCAATTAACTCAGTGTTTGTGATATACAAAAGACATCAAAAATGACCAGGCATGCTCTCCTGATCAAAGAGCCCAAGGTTCCCCTTTGTGACAGAGATAAACAAGATTTCTGTTTTCAGACAGTTTATTTTTCCATGCTAGTAAGGATCCATGAAGATTATCTAAACTAGTTCTGAACTCAAGTGGGGAAAAAATGAGGAATGCCTGACCCAGCTGTTACCAGATAAAGTAAAAATAAATCTCAGTCAACAGTCAAAAACTTACTTGAGCAGCTGAAGCAACCGAATCTGGGCCATGAGCTGCATTTCTTAGGCCATCATGTCCAAAGTTCGCTCTAATGCTGTCTGGTGCATCAGTCTGAGCCACTGCAGAGTTTGCTGGCCCCAGTAATGTTTTCCATTTACAAACTGCATCATCTCCTAAGATTTCCATGGCAACAATGGGACCACTTGTTATAAACTGGAGAAGCTCACTGCAAAATGGAAACAGCACATGGTGATCCACGCTACAAATTAAAACCAACAAAAACATATGATCCAGTGGAGATGCTCAGAACTGAACTTGACAAGACCTTGAGCAACCTGATCTAACTTTGAAGTTGGCTCTGCTTTGAGGAGAAGGTCATGTGCAGATACTCCCTTCTTATTATGGTTGTAAAAAAGAACCAGATAACACAAACTCAGTCAAGCTACTATGCAGTATGTCAGATTTCAAAAGAATTTTTTAAAAAGCAGTACTGGCAACAGTGAAAGAGACCCTGCTAACCATTTATCTGACAGGAACAATTCCTCAACATGTCTCTTCTGCACAGCAGGATTTCAGGATTCTCACACATGACCTGTGTGTATTTGCCACTGACACAACTTCAGGACTGCTGTCAGGATGGATTGCTCCACTACCCCATGGATCTCTCCTGTGGATTTTGCCCAGCCAAAATCCAAGTGAGAGAAGGGAGAAGCAAGATTTGGAAAGTTTGCAGGGGAGAGGGGACTTAACCACAAAGTGAGTTATCACATCCTGCAATAAGCAAAAGTCAACTGATTTTAATGGGATGAATCTGAGCAAGGAGAAGAGATTGTCAGGAGCTGCCTGCCTCCTGTCCTGACCACATCACTTACAAGGAAAAAAATCACCCAGAAGTGGAAACCCAAACATTCTATTTAAAAACTAAACAAAACAGGGTAACTATAATTCTGATCTTTACAAAACATGCATACTAACAAGCCTGCCTTTTCACTGTGTAGTCTGGACAGAACCAACGAAGGAGAAAGTTGACATAATGCTTTTTGTACCACTTTCTTAAAAAAAGAGCTTTACATAATTATAATTGTGGATGAGTATGCTTCTCCAACCACCTTCCTAATGATCATTTATGCAATAATCAGCAGGCAAGAAGAGAAGTCCTACTAGTTCTTTGCTAAAGAAACAATATTAAAACTATGAAAAGTTACATAAACATAAAGAAACTACACAGGGAAAAGCTATTGGAAATCAGGTTCTCTTGATCTGAGACTGGTTCTTTAGGGTACAGTTAAATGGTTTACAAATACATACATGATTTGTAATGCTTTGTAATGATATTTTTCTGATTTAGAGAAAAATCCTATACAGATGATGTAGCCGATAGGACTATAGGATGGGAGATAGGCACATCACAGCGGACAAATGCTACAGTTCCTCAGATAATTATCATTAGTGTAGATAGTCATCTGTGAAATAACACTACAGGCAAAATTCTTGCTTATTTATCAACATATTCAAACAGGCTTATTCAGCAAAGAAAAGGCAATTCTAAATCTTCCTCTGATCTCCAACAGGGTCAGACATAGCCTTGGGCCAGGTCTCCCTGAAGGGCTTGAGTCTGGACCTACAATAAATCAGTTGCTGTTGCAGGAGAGCAGCTGCAAGATCCTAATACTCAAGCACTTCATGACAGTACTGAAACCAGGTCTTTTGACCAAGTCACTGCAAACACAGGTTCCAACATGGCTGAAAAACACAAGGCAGAGCTGCACCCTTTCCCTAAAAGAGGCAGACTGCCAAATTCAGAGTGAGGAAAAGAAAGTTGGTTGTTGGCACTTTCAGGCAAAGTAGAAATGACACAATCTCTGGCACATAAGCATCAATCTGTTCAGTTCTGGAAAGACTAAGGTTTTTCATGTTAGGTGGGGCCGTCTAGTATTATGGAAGTTTCATGTTTTATCCAAGGGTAGCAAGCAGTATAGTAAACAATTGGCCCATGCACTATCCTTTCAGTTACTTATGATTTGGTGTACTTGCTACCAAATAAATTCTCACAGCTAAGTGTTTCCCCCTAATTCTCATCACCTGCAAGCTCCACCCTGATCCTGAAGATGCTCCTTCCCTTGGCTTTGAAGTTTTGCCTTGCTAGGAGCATTTTCACTTCTGAGAGACCAAAGACATTCCCCTGATATCATTAGGCTCTAAAGAGTGTGAGTTAAAACCCTGAATATCTAAAACAAGGATCTTTCCCTGGAGGAAGATGAACAGGGTGCATACTTTGCGAAGGGCTCCACTCAACTAAGACAAGTTCTGATTTTCTCATAGCCCTGCAGTACCAAATGTGGTAAATGAATCCTGTGCATTGAATAAATAAGCTTAACACATGCCAAGCTGAAATTGATATACCTACTTATAAAAAGGTTTTGACTGATGGTCTACGTAGAAATCTGCTGCTTCTTTTCTGGAAGAGTAAAAAGACATAGATATAGATATACACACACACACATATATAAACCCCTGAAACCCACAAACTATCGTTCATCAACATGTTTCTACAGATAACATCTTCCCAAGATGGACAGCTTGTGTGTTGTTCATGCCCAATAACAGAAACTACATTTTTGTTATATTTTGTGTGGCTACATGTGTAGCTTGTAGCTGACAACTCCTTATGCTCCTGCTCTGGGAAGGAAGTAATTACTGAAGCCTGTAGCATGGGCTTTCAGGGTCACTGATGGTCTCCACATTCTCAGGTTGAGAAATAAATGCAGCAGAGTCACCTTCTTGCCAAGCCATTCGCTGTTATGTTGTTTTCATCTTTCATCTCAGTGTGTGTATGTTGGTTAATGAACTCTGATTTTAAAGCATAAATAAACAATTTATCTGCTTCACTGGAACTTATTTCCTTTTCAAGGCTAGTGTTTGATTACACTGGTGCACAACAGAACATTGCATAACCTGGTTTCTATTCAGTATCGTCAAATGTTACAAGTCACTTAGCAAATGCCCTCCAGATTCAAACTTGCTTTCTCCCCCATTTTCCCACTTGAAAACTCAGTTTGGTCTTGCAGTTCCCCTTGGGAAACACAGCAGTTACAAGACGCTGCTTTCTCCCAAAGCAATGGGATTTCTGTAATGACAAGGGCTCCTTATATTGCCAGGCAAATAAAGGTCACCAGGCATACATAGTATGTCTGTACCATTTAACCTTTACTCAGGTACTGGAAGCAAAAAGATACCCTTTTCAGAGTGGTGGCCCTCTTCAAGCTCTGCATTGCCACAGCCATGCTGCTAGCAGCACTGGGCTCAGCTACCCAGCTACACAAGTTTCAGGGACCATGGTGCAGACCCACCATCCACTGGTGGGCATACCACTCTGTGGCTTTTCACCCCACCACTCTCTGCAGCTAGCCAACCTACTCTCTTCCCTGCTTTTTCTCTAGCTGCTTCTCACATTTAACTCTTGCTTACTGCATTGCTTTTTCTGCATGGCAACAACTAGAAAAATCCATGGAGGTTTTCAAGTCTAGCCCTGTTATTTTGCAGCTTCAAAATTCCAGTTCAGAAGCACAGGCTTGCTCTTGGCTTGCTCCAAATCCTGGTGTGTACCACTTTCCGAGACTGGAATTTATGGAGGACAAGCTTTTCAGCAGGATTGACAGGTGAAAGGAAGCAATATTGCTCACCCCTAGACTGGGTACAAAGTTCACAATCAAAGCAGAGCTGCAGGGAGACTACAAGATTCCCAATTGGAAAATTGTTTTTACCTGCAGAAACATTCTTCTGATTTTTTCTGGCCTCCATTATTTTGCTCACTTTGAGCAGCTCTCTTTACTGAAAGAAATTACTGGCATGTTTTTCAAATAACAGATTCCAAGTATGAACAAAGGTATGGTTCTGTCATATGCAATGGGACTTTTCACATTTCTATCCTATTTGCAGTCCAGACTTAAGCCCAATATTGCCAGAGGAAAGAAATAACCTCAAGAAGAACCTAAGAAGAATTTAATTTTCTTAACCTTGACAAATATTTGAAGAGCCACAGCCTTCTCCAGCTTTTTTATCAAAATGACCACCTGCTTATTGGAACTGAGTAATTCCTGGTTTGTTGCTGTCAGTTCAGTGTAAGTATGAGCCATTCAAAATTCAAAAGGTTTTCATGCTTTCCTTCCATTTCATAACTAAGGCAGAAACATGATTAAAAATTATGCTAGTCACAAGAACTCTTTCAATCTAAAGCTTCAAACCTACGGTCTGCAAATAACCGAAAGTTTTTGCTTACAATTCACTATTTCACCAGAAAATCCTCTTCTGAAACTAATTCACCAAATAATTTTAGAAAGTAAATATGAAAAAGGTATGCAAATAGATTAAGTATTATCATTTCTGAACACAAAGAAACATTTGAGGGATATACTTCTAAAATAAATTGAGCTCTACTACTCAGTTAAGAATTCCTATTGCAACAGATATAAAACTGCAGTTGTACCGTATAACTTAGTTCCTTTTTAATTTCATCTCTCTCATTAGTTCTCTGCTTTCAAAGAATGGAAAACAGTGTTCATCTGGGAATAATAGACTGAATTGACATGATTAAATGAAGAGACTAGAGTGCTGACCTATGAAAGCAGGTACCTGCCCTCACTTTCATATCTTGGCTACAATTTTTACAGAAGGAATGAATCTACTTTACAGGGATTGCCACACAAACGTGAGTAATAATCCCTTTAAAGAAAGCAGTGGATGATGATGCTGGTTTGAACAAGTATGCCTGCAGAGATCTAAGGGTAGAAGACTTTGGCAAAGCCACAGTTCTATCATTTTAAAATGGCACGGTCCCAAGAAACAGAGCATAAAGTATGCAGAGAAACCACAAATACTCAAGACATTATTTTAAATATATCCACTATCACAGACCAATCTTGTGCTTATTAATAATTATTTTCAATTATACAAGACAAGCAAAAATTTTTATATAGCAATAGGCAATAAAAGTTCAAGTCTCAAAGTTTCTTCCCTTCAGTGTGCGTCAACTCTAAAGCACGTGACTTGGCTCAATAGTTATTCAAGTTCTCAGACAGACACTGAAATAAGAACCACCCAACACAACATTTCAGGATCAAATCTCTCAGACTACAGGACAGCAAGCCAAAAAAAGTTGGCTTGAAAGACATTGTAAATCAGCATTAGAAACCTGATTGAACTAATGAACTGGGGTTGTTTTGAGGGTGGATCTGGGACCAATATCATCAAACATTGTAGCAGGTCAACACAGAGACAAGAGGAGGAATTCATGTAGCTCTTTTATCACTATTTCAAAAAGGCAAAAAGGTTTTGAGGTAGGGGAAAATTGTTCCTGACCTCACATAGAAACCATAATGAAAATGGTATTATGTAAGACAGATAGCTTTTCTTTTCAAAGACATGTTGTGTATGAACAGGTTTGGCAGTGACTTTCGGGAAGTCTTCCAGGGTAAATTAATTATGTTTTCTTTCCTCTGTAGCATGCCTTTTTTTTAAATCTTGTGGCTCAATGAGATAAGTGGAGAACAGTGAAGGTTGGGGAGGATTAGGAAGACGCATGAGTAAAATCTGTCCAACCTTGCAACAGCATCAGAAGACCACTTGCTTTGCCTGGGACTTCCAGTCACTAAAAAGCAAACAAGTTTGGGTTCTGAGACCACAGATTAAGACAACGGATATACTGAGAGCAAACAAACTGACTACTTTAAAGGCAATGCTGGTATAATCAGCAATATGGTTTGTATCAGGAAGCCACGAGGTGAGGACATACAGACATTTCAGCAGTAAACACTGATGAATTGCTAAAACTATGGTAGTCACCTTGGATTCAATAGAGACATTACATGTTTAACCACCCATACTCATTTGCACAGAAATTTTTAATACTTAGCTTAATTCTCTACATGCTTGCAGAAACGTACATGATTATGGAATCGATGAGTTTTCCTTCTACTACTCATGTGAATGGATTTGATATGTGGAAGAACACAGGATAGCTTCAGAGAATATTCTTGACTGCAAAAATAGTATTTAGATACAATAGAGCTAACCTTAAAAATTCCTTACCTTGAAAGCACCATCATTTTGGCCTTAGTTATTGTAAATCCTGCATTAATAATTGTATCAATTAATTCTCCAATCTTGGGCATTGCATCAGGTTTAATCAAAGCCAGTGTTCTGGGGGGAAAAAAAACAGAGAGAGATACAGCCAACACTACTTTCCTTAGAGCATTTGGTGTGCATGTTGAGTTTATATTCAGACAAAAAAACCCACATCAAAGAGACAAATTCTGCCACAGTCAAACATCCTAGTCCCAGTGTCTCATCAATTTCCACGCTGTTCTTGAATGCCTGCGCAAGACATTATTCTGATAAGAACGAGCTTTGCACATCATGATTTCCTCCGCTTTCTAACCCGTCAGCCCAGAGTGTTCCATCAGCAGTCACTATTTACTGGCTTCTCCCTTCACTCTCAGAGCAAACAGTTTGCTTACTTCTTCTTTAGCTAGTGTGTATCTCTGTAGCTCCTTACTCACAGGTCTGGGTTAGAACACAACTGATTTGTTAACATCTCCCTACACTTGCTCAGCTCCCTTTTTTCTTAATGTTAATCATTATATACATAAAAATGAAGCTGTTAAAATTCCCTATTTAAAAATACTACTTAAACATGTGTCTTTCCCATAAAACTCAAAGTGAAATGATTGTTTTACTATTACTTTTAAAATATTTGGAGGCCTCAGTAAGAAGAAGGTCCTATTGCGCTTGGTACAGGACAAACACTTCATGGTATACAATCTGCATGCCAAATAGCTGACACTGTTAATAGACACACTAAAAGGTTGGCAGAGGAGGTATTACGTCTCTTATATCGAGTGACAGCTATATTCTAAGGTAAACCAATGCAAAAATCTCTACACTCTTCCCCACATCTTTGTTTCCAAGTACATCCTGTCTTCTCGATAATTATCTTTTTATACTGTACATCCCCAAGGCCAGAACTGTTTTATTAGTGTGCTCTGCATAGCACCAAGTACACCATCAGCACTAAACATATTATTAATCAAAAATAACAAGCACAAAAAGAAGGTCTGTAAAATGGCATTTTCTATTTGCATTCATCTTGTGGTGACTCAGCTTCAAATGTGCTCAGTTTACAAATCAACAGATTTATTCAACCCTGTATCTCAGAAACTCCATGTCTCTGACAATCCTAAAGAGCTCTTTCCGTCTTTTACACCGTCTCCAACAATGAAGGCTAGCCAAGATAGGATTTTTTATTGCAGTACTTCCCAAAATGAAAGGCAAATAATTGCAAATTTCTCATTTTATATACCAGCATAGCATGGAAAGCAGCCTTTAGGTTAGCAGCAATATATTCTAGCCAGGGCAAATATGTGGAGGTTACAGGAGATGGATGAACTTCCACTACATTTACTTTGAACCTTATGTGACCCCAGATTGACAGATGATCTGGGGACAGACTATCTGTTTCACAGCAAATCTAAAGGGAGGTGTTACGACCAGGAAATGTAAAAAGGAAGATTTGAACGTATGTGATATTTCATCTGAAACTAAGGGAGAGACGTAGGTGACCTTCAGAGCTCAGAAACAAACAGAGATTTGCTTAAGCATCAGGAAGCTCATATACACAGACCAGCTTAGGCCCAGATATGTTGGGAAATATGACACAAAAAGACTGATGGACTAAGGGTGTAGCCAGAAACTGCATGAGGGTAGTCAACCAAGCCTATGCTTCAGTCCATTGCAGTGCACACTAAAGTTGGTTTAGCCCTATCTTCAGATCAGGGAAGACTGATCCCTGGCCAACATTCAACACAGTTTGCCAGCATACTCCACGCAGCTACGGCCCATAGCCTGTTCCCCTCTTCCCCAAGGATTTCACAGCTCCACCTCATTTTGTGGAACTATTTATCATATGACAGGGTGTGCCATGTGCATTGAGACACGTGAGGGGGAGCAGCTGCGTGCTTGACAGATGACATGTACCCACCCAATCACGCAATGCATGACCTGCATCCTGGCATAAGAATTTCTCAACTCTGTCGTTTACCACGAACAGTGAGGACCAAACCACTGGAACAAGATCTCCAGCGCTGTTTGCATTTCCTTGAGGAATACTTTTTTGAATCTATGTTATTACACAGGCTATTTGAGACAGACTGCTAATGCTAGTAATAAATTGTCCCTTACTTTTATAATTCCAAGCTTTCTGGTAAAATTGTAATTCCTACCAATATGTAATAAAATATTGCATTACAAAACAATTTACCTAGAAGACGTTAATATGAACTGCAATGACCAACTCTTATAACATCTTTTCTCTAACACTGATATATAAACTAACATTTCAGAGGTATGCAGGATAAGAAAAGTATAATTCAGGATGCTGAAGACTGTTTCTGAGATTGGATTTTGATTCATGTGCCCTATTTTTAGTTTTAATTAGGAATTAATCTTGTGGTTTGACATGACACAGTCTGCAAAGTACATTTTGAAACAGTTTTATGTCTAGGAACAAAGGAGAAAGAATGAAAATTAAGCTAATTTGCTTACATTTTCAGGGTGACTGTATGACAGTACTGCAATGAGTACTGAAACAACAGAAGATGGGAACTGATCAAAGGAACAGTGCACAAAGCATGCTGTGGCTATGCTTTTGAGATCTACTTATTTCTAATAATAGGACTGCTGCATGTACAGTAGCTTATGTCTTGTAGGGGAAGAAACACTGATTATGTCAATGACTAGAAGCATAAGAATAACATATCCCAATCAAAAAAGACTTCAAATATTTCTGGTTGAGACACAAGCTTTCTAACAACATTTTCAAAACCAGCAATACTAACTGACTCAGCCTACTTACACAGGACACACAGTCAGACAAATGTTTACCTCAGGTTACAACCACCCAGGACCACAAGTGAAAGACTACAGAAACAGAAATCCCTGTCCCACACCACTGATTCCTTATGTGGTACACTGTAAGTAAGCACATGCTTACTTACCTATTTTAGTCACTGTTTGTGATGGTTTTCTTATGATACCCTGGGAGGGAAGCAGGGAAGAACAACACTCAAATATGGCTGTACTTAAAAATTGACCCAAGACTTAAGAAAAGTAGGTGTAGAAATTGAAACTCCATAGAACTGTCTTAATAATTTTAGCCTAATTCTAGAAAGGCCCCGTGCAAATCAAACCTCTTTTTACGCATCTATTTTGTACCTCATGTACCTAGAGTCACATTCACTTGCTTTACTGACAAAATCGAAGGTCCGTAATTCAAAACATTCAAGACTTTTGTATACATTCCTCAGTGTCCCTCTAGGGTTTTTGCCGAGCCTATCTGCATACATATTCAGTCACTAAAAAACGTATTTTCCAAAGTCGAACTAAACTGCTTATAGTCCTGTACAGCACAAAGGCAAGAAAAAGACAGGAAAACATTCTGCGTCGTACAACATCCTTAAAATTATTAGTAGAATTCCAACTACAGATTATTTTAGGAATTATCACATATTGCAGAAATCTTACTATATCTATTTGACTAGTAAGTGCTGTAAAACCTGCCAGGAACAGACCAAAAAGACAAATACTTCATATGCAACTGTTTTGCCCAAGGACTCTTTTAATATGACCCTGTTTACCCAGTGAAAGCTTCTGTGAAGAAACTGGATTTTGAGGATCCCTTGCCTGTTTAAGACACCTTTCACTATGTTCCTTTGGGCTATTCTGAATATGTAACACCACTTGCGTATCTATGTTATCTTTCAGCCAACATTCCTAAAATGTTTTCCAAACAGCTGACATGTCATAAATTCCCCTCCTTCCTTTCGAAGAGCAGTACGCCCTCCCAGGACCACTTCATTGACACAACTATAGTGTTGCTGTATAGACAGCAACTTCCCTTACAAGAAGAAGAAAATGTCGTTTTATCACCAGCTGCCTTTTCTTGGTTTAACTGCATCAGCACCAGGGCTTATGCTAGTTTAGGCAGAGCAGGAAATACACAACTATAAAAAGTTACATTGATATAAAAACTATAAACAAAACAGATGTAATCTAGCCAAGGCTTTGAGGAACAGAGAGCGTAGCCACATATACGGAAGCTGTCCTCTGGTGTTCTCCACCTCCTTCCACCATGGCCAGCTTCAGCTTGGAGAAAAAGTACCAGGAGAACTCATTCAGGAAAGATATTATGGCAGTCTTTTCCACAGCAATGTGTTTGCAAGGTGTGTGTTAAAACATGTAACTCTTCCTGTATGTCTGGTTATGTACAAGTCTCCAAAAGGTGTACAAAATAAGCTCAGTTAGTGGGAGGGAGCAAGAAAGTAGGCGAATAGGGCTCACTGGAACATCATACCTAAGAAAATATTCTGTGTTCTTTTCAAAAAAAGCTGGAACAAATTGTCAAAAATTATTAATTTGCAAATTCAGAGATGACCTGCACTGGAGTGAAACCAGATTTAAATTCCTTGTAAATTAATCTTATTGTCGTCCTGATATTTTTGTTCTTGGATGGGCTCTTAAAAGTCTTTCCCAAAGCAAGCCTTTCAACCAAAAAGAGATGATGAGTCTCATCTTCATCCATTGTAAATTAAATTTGTCTTAACAAACAAGCCCATAGGTTTTATTGACATTCTCACTCTATACTTCCTGTCCTCATGCACATGATGTTTAGGAGATGCTGAAAAAATTCTCAGAAAACATCCTCCATAGTGGGAGAAACAATGGAGAATGGGAATGGGCCTCTCACTCCTGATCCTACTGCTTTCACTCACTGCTACTAACAGAGCAGATCTGAATGGCAGGGCACTAGGCTTCTGCACAGATCCCAGAGGCAGGTGCTAGTTTCGCAATATCCAGGCCTTTTGAGCCCAGCACACATCATGGCTACCATATCAATTCTGCCCCAAGAGAATCCACAAATCACAAGAATCCTACTGCTGCCTGCCTGGGGGGAGTAAAAAAGCTGAACAGGGCCCCCTGTTTTCCTCCTCCCCCTCTTCTCTCCCAAGAGACTTAGAGGAGGCAGCAGTTCACACCATGGAGAAGCTGTCTTGAAGATTTATCAGGTAACAATGGCAGTCATAGGTTTGCCCACAAGCAGAGGCCACTCTGCTTCTCTCCAGCTATCAGCATGCCAGATCACTCAGACTTGTAGCTATCTCCTCCTCTACCCGTAGTACAGAAAACTTATCTCATTTCCAGCAAAGAACTACTTTGAAACCCCAACCACAAAAGATTTCAAAAAACATTCTTTCTTACCTCTCTTTGCGGCTCCCCAGCTTGCGGGCTGTATATTGATCCCCATAGTCCACTAAGGATAGATGACGGGAAAAAACAGTAATTTTGTTGCCCACAAATAAATCCTCAAGGTGTAAGCTCTCATACTTGGTGCGCTTCAGAAAGGTGCGATGGTTCTTCACATCATACTGCAGAGAAAAGAAGATTAAAATCTAGCATAAAAAGATATTTAAGCTGTGGACAAAGTCAATATAATTTTTACCCTACCTACAGAAATTTCCATAGTACTGTGGGATTGAATCTGATCACTAAATTAATTTAATTGCTAACCCTTTGAACTTACAGGTGCACCAGGAACGCTTAGAAGACTAAACCACAATTACAAATTTATTCCATTTAAATAATCTCACGCTGACAACTATCTTTGCATTTTTTATTTTATCACTTGCTTGTGCTAATTCAAGCTGTGATAAATGGTTCAGGTGCCTAGTAGATACAGCTGCCTCTGTCTCACTGAGAGTTCCCCTTAGCAGGTCTATGCTGTTTTACAGACCAATGGCTTGTACCAGGAATGATCAAGATACACACTGTGGCAGGTCTTCTCTTCAGGGCATCGTTCCAGTGATACTATGCTTTATTTGACTGCATAAGACTTAGAATTAGGGATGGATGGATGATTGCCACACTAGGTTGAGATGTTCTCACTGCCTAGAGCTGCAAGCTCAAAAGCCTGTCAAGACAATTCAGCTCTGTATCATCATTCCAAGTAAGAAGCAAGACGTTAATGTGTAGTTTTCTGGGTGGGCTGGCAAACCACAAAAGGCAACCTGCTGAAACGTTTCTTCACTACATGTAGATATTACAGATGCCCTCAGTTTCCGGGGGAAGTGGAATCCTATGGAAGGTAGAGTTTTGTCCTCCGCAGGCCAAGCTTGCCCTTCTCTGTCTTGAATTACATGTACTGTCCTCCATTGCAATAGTATATAGACTAGAATAGCATTAAAAGAAAGAATATCCTTCCCACAAATTTTGGAGCAAAAAAAATTACGAGCAAAATTACATACTCCTCCATGTTCTGAAATGTGTGAATACATTTCTCTCCTGTTAGAAGGCTAGAAGAACTGTAAGTTTTTCCAGAATAGCCAAAACTTTGCAGATCAGAGAATAGAAATTATTTTGATACTTCCTCCTGCTGAGGCAGGATTATAAGGAAGAATCCTTCCCTGCTGAAATGTCTTTAGCCCCTCATACGTGCTCCTACTAAGTGTCCTCTATTCAAGTGCAGTAGGGAACGAAATGACAACATGACAAAAATAATCACTTGAGTTTAGCTATTTGTTTTTCCTGGACTTTGCCAGGAAGCCTATTAACTGACTTGACCATATTCAAATTCTTTAATATCTTGACTAAAGGTATGAACATTTCCTTGATTATTTCACTAATAGTCACTAGAAAGGCACCCCAAGCTGCTTCTTTCTTCTCAAGCAGAAGATAAAGGCAGGGGGGAGGCATCTACCTGTGTTAAAGAATTCTTCTTTACAGTGGAATTTTGGATCTGTTTAAAAGACCTTTTAATAAAGTGAATGATCAGCCACAGCAAAAGAAATGTAAGTCTCTTTGGCCTGTTCCTCTCCTGCCCATGTACATGTAGAAGTAAATTACCCAAAACAAAATAGTTTTCTGCTATGAATCTGTCCTTTTTAAAGACGACTTCTCTCTTTTTAGGAAATCTCCTACAGAAAGAAAGGCTCGTTGTTCAGGCTTTAAGAATTCCCCATAAGAGTTATTAACTATGGAAAATTCAGAGAATGGGCACCTTTGTCAAGAGATTCAATTTGATCATAAGAGCTGCTTGCTGTCCTCCGACTAAAACTTATGCTGCCTTCTTCCAGCTGCAAAGCAAGCTGTAAACTTGTCTCATTATTCCCACTGTCATTCTTCTTCACAGGAACCAAGAAATGAAGGACTGAGAAGAAAGGGAAAGATGAGGACGTCACATAACACAAGCCTTCAACAGCTCTGCTCCACCCTCAGCTGAGGTGTGTGATAAAGGAGAGCTATTGTTAGGGAGGTGGGAAAGAGGATGAAACACGTTTCTCATAAGCAGGGAGAAGCTGTCTCATATCCATCACCTCCCTTCTCCTCAGATATGTTAGAGGTAAGAGTGGATTGTCATCTCCTCAGGAAGATACCAAAAGATGCAAAAGAATAATATAGAAATAAAGAAAGAACCACCAAATTCTGCAGAAAATAAAAAAAAAATTCCAGAAAATAATTCTAAATTTAATCTCTGTTGATAAACTCACCCCCAAAAATGATTTTGAGATATTCTTTCTATAGAGGTGTTACATGCATTTTTGCTTTTTTAACTGCTGTCCTGATCACACGCAGTCCATATACACTCATGACTGTGTACATACCATACTATCTTAACCTAAGAGCACACTAGCAAAATGCAAAAGTCTACCAAGCCATAGGTATTTGATGGTGAATGCACTAAAAAACTCAAGAACACCTTGAAAACTCTTGGTTTTGAGACATCTAGGTGAAATGAACAACAATTTTGCCAGCCTACACATGGTTGTGTAGGAAGATTATTACAGCTCCTCACTGATTAGCTAAACTGCCTCTGGGAAATAAAAAATAAAAATCCTCACATTTTGACAACTGTGCACACACAGACATGATACAAAGAACTAACTTAAAAGGGACAACATCATGACAGAGTTTGTTTAAAGAGACTACCAGTAAGAAGTGCAAATTGCATCTCCTCACAAATGGGTACCCTGGTTCCAGTGAGCAGTAGTTTGGGTAGGAAATGGGAGATACCACTAGCTTTCTTATTTCTGCATTTGATATTCATAGCAGGAAAACTATAATTCAGTAATGAAATTACTATGTGTGAATATCCAAATCTAGGCTATTCTTAGACCCTTAGGTCTTCATTAAAAGTCAGAAAAGACTAGTCCAAACCATTCACTCATTCCTAAAAGGAAGCACAAGCATTGGTCGGTTTACTAGCGTTATCTTTACAGTACATATTACATTTCTATATATATGCTTGCTACTGCAAAATGTTTGTTTTAACCTGCTATCAATAAACAATGGGGATTAATTGTATGAATGACAAGTGAGAAAGGTCTGTGCAAGCACTGATGGAAAAATTTTGATCCCACTGTCTGAAATATCTTTCCTTTCATTAAAACCGAATTAAGAGCGATTTACTATTTTCTCTACTTTGATAAGACTCTTTTACATTTTACTCTTCAGAGACTTCTGGAATTCCGGCTGAAGCTTACTCCCCTGTTTGGAATCAGCTTCAATTTATGTTTCTCAAGCAGTAGATCAGTTCTGCTGAGTTTCAATTCTGAAACCCAACTAGAGATTGAATGAAATCAGATTTGTGAAAATTAATTTCTCCAAGCCAAAGCAAACTTGAAGAAAAAAAAAAAATCATAAACGTGGAAGCTGTTCCATGTCCTTCACTGTAAATATTTATTTTTGCCTTTCTTTTCGTTTTAGAAACAGATCAAGGTACGTCCTACATTACATTTTCCTTACCTGGAAAATTAGTAGGCAGAGGCAGTGGCTTGCCATTTTATAAACTGTTTAATTGGATATTTACACTTATGACAACAGATTTTTTCTTTTATTCTTACCATTTCAACCGATCCATCTTTTGGATAATACAGAAGTTCATAACGCCGAAAGAGTGAAGCGTTTGGGTCATACCATTCAGCAGTGAAAGCAAATCTGTCATCTTGACTCTGGAAAAAGAAAAGGGGGGAAAAGGGCTATTACAGAAAGCATATAAGTTTTATATGTAAAGAAACACAAATAAAAAAACTAACTTGCATTTGTTATAGAGAAGTAAAAAAAACCCCCAAAAAATCACTAGTAAATGCACTTGCATACTCAGTATATCATCTTCTGCTTACCACAGCTAGTAACATCTTTTCACTTGTAAGATATCATATTTTACGTACGATGGAAGCAGCATTGCAGTTTTCCAGGCAATCTCAAAACTTACTCTGATTTCATCAGTCATGAAATGTGAACTGTTGTAGAAGTTGTTGTTACACTTCTTAACTTTGTGAAAGTATTTGACTTACTTTCATTTGTTAAAAAGAATGTTATTTGCTCACAACTAAATTACAGAATCTTAACACATTTTCTACACATCCTACAATAAAACACTTTCCTCTTCCTGAGCAGTCATATCTGAACTCCTGTTAATAATGAGATAAACATATTCAAGTTAAGGACAACATTAGTTTGATTCACTACTTCCTGAAATTTACATAAAGCATAAATAGCCCGATCTCATTTATGGCTCATTTTCTGCCCCTAAGGAGTGTGACAAGAAAGCTAGACTGCAATAATTCTAAAACTGTAGCTACACGTGTAGCTTCTCTCCACTCTTCATCCTTCAGAGGATGAGCCCCTACAAGAAAGTAAGCACAAAAGGTGATGCAATGCATGTGGACAGGCAGTTCTAACACCTCTTAGTGATATATGTTTGTTAGCTATTGATACTGTAATATCAGTTATTTGATTGCTGTTAGATGCAGCTCTAAATTTTTATTTTCCACACCTCCTCTAAATCTGATTGCTACTCCTGAGGGTAAGCATGGTCTTGCCACAGGCTTCCACTCTTTAAATGTATCTGTATTCTCCTTATACATCTTAAATATTTAGGTACCACTGGAAGTTCAAGTTGAAGTCATACAGGCCTTTTTAGACCTACAGGTTTTAGAAAACAGCAGCATTTCAGTTGTTTCAAAAGCTGCTCAATAGCAACAGGACAGAAAGAGTTCCCGTGGGCTTCCATGACTGTTCTGGAACACCAGCAGGAAAAGAATCACAATATAGACATACAGACATAAAAAAAAAAACCTCACACTAAAACAAAACATCAACAGTGATCTTTCTTTTGTTGTCAGTGCATTTCTCCTTTCAGCAGCTTCAGCTTAAAACTGATTTAGGGCTAAGTGCTTTTGCAGGTTGAAGTCCTAAAACAAGCAGCAGCGGGAAAGAATGAGAAAATGAAGAATAATTTCAGAATTTTACAATATGATGAATACTTGTACCTGTTCAGTTAAAAGCATCATGGCAAATGCCCTACCCTCCTGTCAGCCCTTATGGTACCCCTACACTGCAAAATGAGGATATGATTATATCACAGAAAGATGTACACAGTGGGGGCAGCACACTGCTCTGTGAAGGACGCAAAGCCTTCATTTCTAACTGTAGAAGTCTGTACAGCACTGAAAGCCTTATTTACATGAGCCACTTTAACTCCTGTGTTAGCTGTGCACTACATGCTGCAGCCTTTGACATGAAACAAACTCATGTTTCAGGTGCAGCATCCACCACAAAAAAACCCTGGGGACTTAGCCTGGTTTCTGGCCTTTCCTTAAGCTGGCCATGCTTGTGCCTTCATTGCTACTGCCATCATTCTGGAGATAGGTAAGCCAGAACAAACTCTTTTTTATGTCAAAACTCATACCTTAGTTTTTCTACATACACATGTTGTTGGCAATAAGCAACAATAAGAGTTGGCAGACAATAGTAAAAGATTGATTTCAACCTTGATCTTAAATACACTCATACTGATGGAAGACAAAACAAAACATTTGATTGATTAATTTGACCATCACGTTGTCAAGGATGGATGTTATTGAGAAGCAGTTCTCTACCAAAGAGGTTGTCTAAAAAGAAAAACTGTCCTTGTTTCTAGCATACTACCTCCAGAAGTTGACTAGTGATGTATAAAATAAATTTAAAAAGCACCAGCCTTAATCAATGCCTCCTCATAACAGGAAGACATATATAATTGCATTACTTCATGCTACTAATTTCATACTATAGCATCATTTTCAAATGTATTTTCTAAATAGCAGTTGCCAGAGAAGCTACTAATTTTAATTTAAGCAAAACTTCCAATATTTCCAAATGCTTGCTTGTCTTGGGGAAGTAATGTATTAATGTGAACAAGCAAAGAAAACACCATTAGATTTTTCACTTAGTCACCAGTATCAGTCATCGGCACCTTCATGCTTACAGTGAGAAACTACATTGTGTGTCTTGTCTGGTGAGGAACGGGTCTACTTTTTCTCTTTTAACACAATCTCAGTTTTAAGATCGTTTGAAATTAATTTTATAAGATCTTACTCAATGTCTGAACTATTAATATTTGTTATTCAGCAAGCTCTGCTGGCCACTGCTTCTTATTCAGCTGAATGGCAGAAATGACCATTCTGTGTTATCTTCTTTTATCATTGTAAGCAAAGGCAAGGTAATAAATGCTACTTAGACTTGAAAAACACTGCAGAGCTAACCCCCAAGTGCCCAGTAATGTTATCAGTAAGCAGGAAAATCTGAATCTATTATTATTTTGTATCTGGAAAATATGGAGACCTAACAGTTTTCTAAAATGATGAAAACAAAGTCTGTAAAGCTTCCTCTGGGCCGTAACCAGAATTTCTTCTGCTTTATGGACATAAAATTATCACAATACATATTTCTAAATGCAGAGAAAAATGTCAGAAGAAAACTTAAGACTTTATGGGAAACACTGTAAAAATAATTGAAAATGGATTATGTTTGTGAACCGGTAGCTTCTTTCAGAGGCATGCACTGCAAAGTGAAGTATTTCAATATTAAAAGCAAACTGAAGACCCTGACAAACAAGTGTAATGTAAAACACAGCAGGACCGCAATTTTACTATTGCAGATTCATGCAAATGGTCTTAAAATAGATAGAAGACAACCCTGAATACAAACATGTCATGGAGTAATGTGAACATATTCTGGTGAGCCCTTGCCAGGCACTACTGTAAAACTGCCACACGAAGTCATAAAAACACCATCCAATTTAAAATCATAAGTTTTAAAAAGTGAGTACAGATTAAGTTCATAATACATCTTTTTAAATGAAAACTGAGACTTCTATTATTTAATGCAGGAGTAGGATTCTGAAGGCAAAAACCAAACACAAAAACCTGTCCACTTCCCATCACATGTTGCAAGGACTGCAATAAAATTTTAAGTCTTCACAGCCCTGAAATTATCTCTCCTGAACATTTACTTTCAATCAATTTACTGCTCAATCAACAGAACTGGTACGGCAAACAACTCTCTTACATACCCTTTCACTAGCGTGCCCTAGACTGCAATGTGGGAAGGAGTCTCAAAGATGAGAAAGTACTGGGGGAGACATGCTACATTTCATTCTTAGCTTCTCTTCATCTTTCTAACAAAGGGAACTCACAGAGGAATCAATTGTCCAGAGCAGAGTGATTAGAGACCAGCAATGACCTGTCAGCTGGTAGAGAGTTCAATGCACCACACTTCTCTGGACCAACACTGAGTCCTGAACAGGGAAGATTTCACAGCCCTTGACCAGGGAGCCCTGGCCCCTCATTCCCTCAGGAAATGGCTGAAACACATTAGTCACTAGTGAAATCACATCACTCTGAACAGCTCAAGTAATAACAGATCAAGTGAATCTGGAAATACATTATAACTCAGAAAATTCTTGCTTTAAAGAATTTGTTTCCATTCATTTCTGTACTGTACCCTCATTACAACTGCACACAGCCTCTGCTCTCATTGACTATGCAATTAACCAAGCAACACCTAATGGGGGAGAAATAATTTTCCATAACTTTTCAGTCAGTAGAAAAATTACCAGCATTAAAAAACCCAGCAGTGACTGTGCACTTTATATTTACATACTGATAATTTTAGCATAGCTGACTTCAGCTCAATTTTTGCAGCCCCTTTCCATGGTAAAAACTAGGGCCACTGAAATCAGTGATCTCAAGAGTTCACCTACTGTGAATATGGAAAAAAATCATCTTTTTCTTTCTTCCTCCTTTTACAAGCTGCATGAAAAAACACTTGGATGCATGTGTAGGTTTTGCTAGCTTATGCTTTTTTGTTTATATTAGTATGTGTGAATATGCAGTAAAATGGCTCTGTGCACATGAGAAACATTTACTGAAGTACATCTGAATTAAATTAAAATTTGAAAGTGATGGGGGAAACAGTCATTCTTAGCTAGTATGGTACTAAGTTCTGGAAGATAAACCCAAGCATTTATGAAAGAACTGTGCTCACAAAAAAACCTCTGCTGCAGGGAAATGGTTTGCCTGGAAGGTAGCTGCCAAGGAAGCTCATAACTAGAAAGCAGAATGCTTAGCAAGCTGGACAAGAAATGATCTCTTGTCCTGTGAAAATTTTAGACTTCCAAAGGGCTTCTGCTCTGCAGTAAACCAAAAGCAGATCTTCCAAAGGTTTTCATGAGAAGTAGCGGTGGTAGAACAGCAGCTCAGGCACTAAGAAACTTGCATGGGAAAGCAGAGAAACAAATTTATCCCTCTGGTCCGAATGATGCAGAACGTGCATCTGGATCTGTTTTTCCCAGCTCCCACATGCCTCCTGACTGCCACACTATTTTACTACTCTGGGACGACTACTTCTGTTCTCTTCCTCTAGTTTTGACTAGAAATTTCATCCTAGAGTTTCTCTTACAAATGGAGAACACAGGGAATCGGGAGCTACAGAATTTGTTTTCTGCTGGTCATATGCACTCTCAGACTTAGCACAGTCTAAGGGCAGTTTAGATGATTCCCTTTGCTAGTATATGGGCAACATATTTTTACTAAGATCCTGCCTTTAACATTACTTTCTTTTTTTCCATTATACAGTTTATTTTGTCCCATCAGTAAACTTGAAGTTAATGTTTTTCTGCCAGTTTGTCACTTCATGTTTTTGAGCTGTAATCTCTGTGAACTGTAATTGACTGTAAACAACTAACTGTGCTTAAACTAGTTACCAGCCTGCAATGTATCATAATCCCTTTAGCTTACTACTCAAGAAAATTTCACATGAAACAGTATATAAATATTTCATAAAATTAGAAAAGCCCTGAGTTATCTAGAATCTAGTGTATCTTTACATGCTATTAGCAACCTGGTCTCTTATGAGGTTTATATACGCTACCAGGAACTTCAACATGCAAGACATATTTGACACAGGCTCATGGCCTATTGCCCACATATTTACAAGTTTAGGAGTCATGAAGAGTATTGCTACATTTTAAGCGGGCAGCTTTGTGGCTGTTGCTGCTTTGATTTTATCAGTGACTCAGTGACTCTCAGATCAGACCAAAGAGAAAAAGAATCAAAGGTCCTGAATCAACTCCCAACAAAGCAATAAAAAGACTGCACAAACCTCAGCAGAAGCTGAATCAGAGCCAAAAGGATCCATCTTGATATCTCTATTCTCTATTTTGTAAAACTCTGTGCTGTCACAGGGAAAAACCTGCAGTTGAGCACTGACCTTGAGAATGAAGCTGTTTCTATGAAGATTACTGGGAATAGGATGGACAAGGAGATAGGAACAATTCTCACATTGAATGGGTATCTCTCCTAATACACACACACAAAAAAAACACCTTTCTGGAAAGATTGCCCTGAAACTTCCTAAAATTCTGGCAATAATTTTAAGAGAAATATTTCTTTCACAACCTGGCCCCACAAACCAGGTTGGTGGCACTCTCAAAAATATTCTGGAAGAGCAAGAATATTTTTATGAAAAATGAGACAGTATCAGAGGGCAAGGATAGAAATTACTTTGAAACTTTTCAGGTGAAGATATCATAAGGCTGACCGACTCCAACATCAGGTAGTCTGCTTATGCATTAACATGTACTTATCTTAAGCTTTTAGGAAAAAAAAAAGGATAAAAAAAATCACAAATGTATGTGAGTTTGCCGACCACTCTTTGGAAAAAGTAGAATTTGTTGAAATGGCCAGTCAACACATACCTTTCTCCTTGTCTTTCCTCTTTGTAGGTTCTACAAAAAAACCCACTATTGCTGTATGTATTGCATTCCTTAGACAGCAGTTGGCTTCATGTTCTTCAGACAGTGGGCTGAAGTGGGGGACCTGATCAACTGCCTTCATCAAGAACATTATTTTCAGAATTGGGTCTGGAAGTTATTGTTGTAGATGTATGATCAACCTCTAACGGCAAGTATTTAAGTCCTGTTATAAATTATTTGAAACAGTTCCTCTAAGCTCATAAACCACCGATCACTCATCTTCCAGACCAATCACCACTTCAGACTTAACTCTAGTGAGAGGACTTCAGCACAAATGAAAAGAAAGTCATTGATAAACTTCTAGTCTGAGGAGTGAGTCACGAACTTCAGCCACATCTATCCCCATTGTCCACAAAGGCAGCTACTCTCAGTCTTATACTCCCCCAGCAGGCCACAGATATAAGCATTGTTAGAGTATCACCCGCTTTCTAAAGAGCTCCAGAAATACTTTGATTGCTTTAAATGGTTCACTGTTATTAGCTTTCCTGTTTTCCCATTCTAACATCCAGCTAGCTTTGCTTTATTTTCAGCTGAATGCTTTTAGGTGCATGTGTCTAGGGAACTGCAGGCCCAGCAGTATGCCCAGCTTTCCAAGTAGCACTGTGCTCGTGAATTCAGAACACCAGACAAAAAATGTAATTTCAATCAGCTTTAAGAGTGGTCTCAACCAGCGGGTTAGGAGTGCTTTTCTTTCATGTAAGGACATCTTAAATGTGACAGGTAAATCTATAAAGCAGAAAAAGGAAAATCAAAAACATTTAAAACAATTGGAATCTCTACAAAAACATTACATAAAAAGTCAGGACATCAAATGGGACATGTCAAGCTCTTCATGGACTTCTGTGCAATCTCAGACAAATCAGCTTAACCTTTTGTGCATCCTTTTCTCCAGCTGTAACAAAATCCTTATTCTGGGAGGGCTTGCCACTCTGGGCACCAGGAAATAAAAGGGATACTTGTACTAGAAAAGCTGTAATGCAATTCTAGCTTATACAAAACAAACAGTTTAACTTCCTCTTATACAATCTATGCCTGGACTGCTACAGTGGTATGCGTCTCAGAGAGCAAAGCAATGGTTAGCAAAGTGGATAGTGTCACTTCATTACAGTGCAAAGCACTTGCTTTTTCATCAGACATATCTTTGTAGTTTGCAGGCACTGTACGCCTTTCAGTCTGACTGAACAAGAAGGACAGTACGTTTAACTACAATAAGCAACAATCTTAAGCAAATAAACTTCCAAACCATTACTCTCTGCCTTTGTTTAGGACTACTTGTCATTACTGAATGACAAGTACTTCTGCAAGCACAAGAAATAATGAGGCCTGGTTCTCTAAACTCATGTTTCTCATCCCTGACTGTTTTGACCACAGCCTCTCTTCAGCTCAGGCGTTTGGTGGACAAAAAGCTGGACATGAGCTGGCAATGTGTGCTCGCAGCCCAGAAGGCCAACCGTATCCTGGGCTGCATCCAAAGCAGCGTGGCCAGCAGGTCGAGGGAGGAGAGTCTGTCCCTCTACTCCGCTCTGGTGAGACCCCACCTGGAGTCCTGTGTCCAGCTCTGGAGCCCTCAGCACAGGAAAGACATGGACCTGTTGGAGTGAGTCCAGAGGAGGGCCACAAAAATGATCCAAGGGATGGAACACTTTTCCGATGAGGACAAGCTGAGAGAGTTGGGGTTGTTCAGCCTGGAGAAGAGAAGGCTCCGGGGAGACTTTATTGCAGTCTTTCAGTACTTAAAGGAAGCTTATAAGAAATATGGGGACAGACTTTTTAGCAGGGCCTGCAGTGATAGGACAAGGGGTAATGCTTGTAAACTAAAAGAGGGCAGATTTAGACTAGATGTAAGGAAGACATTTTTCACAGTGAGGGTGGTAAAACACTGGCACAGGTTGCCCAGAGAGGTAGAAACATTCAAAGTCAGGTTGAACGGGGCTCTGAGCAACCTGGTCTAGTTGAAGATGTCTGCTCATTGCAAGGAGGTTGGACTAGATGACCTTTAAAGGTCCCTTCCAACCCAAACTATTCTATGATTCTATGATTTAATAAAGGCTCATACCTACCTGGATTCTCTGATGTCTAACTAGTGTTGAGCTCACACTGAAGTCTTTCTTTAAAGATGCCTTAGAGGGTTTCTTCCCCCTTCCCATTGTTGTGAAACCTGGAGGAACATCATTATCCCTCTGCCAAATCTGACTGAAGCTTGCCAGTAAATTTCAAATTTCCCAGGGGGAAAACTTAGTGGTCAGATACACACCAACAGACTATGATCAAACAATCTTTGTTCTTCTGAGGCAAACAGGCTGAAAGCAGCTGTATGAAAAATTCTATTTGCATACAAGTAATTTTCCATCATCAATACTTCTTTAAAAGAAAAATCTCCATTTGTGAAAGAAAAGGGAAGGGAAAAAAGTGCAGAATATCTAACCCATTAAATTTTAGTGACAATTTTGCAAGATAGAAACAAAAGGCTTCAGACATACTGGTGATATTTAACAAATAACATTCTGAGTGGCAGAAAGTGCTCTCATTTTCAGCATTGTAATGCACCTTAAATCCCAAAATGAATTCTCAAGCAGTGCATGCTTATTAGGTTGTATTATTCAACCCATCTTCTACCTTCACAGTTCCTGTAATACAGGATATTTCCCAGGCAAAACTTAAATCCACAACACTGTGCAGATAGAGCACTCAATTAGCTGTCTCTTAAAACTCATTTTCCTCCTCCTCTTCTATTCATGTTTGTGACACATGAGCTGGTATAATTTTTAGAACTCAAATTTTGCAGCCCTCTTGCTGCTGTTGGACTTCCCATCACTTTCTCAACAGACTTTACTTTAGTCAAAAAGTAAAATCAAAAGATCACTTTTCAAATGGAGCAACATCTGGCAACTGCAATTTCCATGACAATGTCTTGACTACAAATGATTCTCTATGTAAACCTCATATTCAGAAGCTCACTGATGAATTTTGTAAGCATATCACTTTTTATCCTCCTCTTACAGAAAGCAAATCCTGCCTCTTGAAAATTTCACACAAATTCTAGACAACTATTTCAAACTAATAAATTATTGCTTAAATTATTTAAATTCATAATCATCTTTGGAAATCTATTGACCCAAACACTTACATTTTTACATTTACAACATTTATCCTGCTGCGAATAGGTGCTACTTCTTTTAGATCCACAGTTACCTGACTCCCACTGTTACTAGTACTTAGGCTTCTCAGATGTCTTTTGGACTATATATGTTCATATGGCTATTGCTGCCTGGACCATATGTTGCCAAGTTACATGGGGATACTTCTGTCTCTGCAGCACTAACCAAGTCAATCTTCCTCATGGATGGCGATCTCAGTTCAGTAAATCATCCCCATATACTCAGGGGTCATGATGAACACAGTTCTGGAAGGCTGAAGGCCCCAAATTTTCTTCTCACATTTAGGAATCTTCAATCCTACCTCACAACAACAAAATTATCTGGCTGTTCTGTCAACTTACGAATCAGGAAATCTTCTTTTACTACTACATTATGTAAACTCTGCAAGCTTCATATGAAGCATGTAGGCATGATTAGTGTAACCTATTCTTTTTTTTCCTAGTCTTTCATATAAGGGAATCAGGAATTAAAATCCTCAACCATTAACTCCTGGAAGTTTCATATTATTATATTATGATTATAATGATATATTTCAATTCCTCTGCAATTACAGGTTATAGTTAAGTACATAGTTATGGGATTCATGTTATTTTTCTAATTATGGAATACAGTATCTCTAAAACACATGAAGGATGCCATACTGCTGTTTACGGGTCTGTGAAGACGGGTTTAGCTTTAGAAGACCAGCTAAACCTTGTCTTTAGGGGAATATGTCACCATTTAATGCATGTTACAAGATGCACTTTATAAAGCTGCAGATCATAAGTTATATTATTGTACTCTTAATTACATCATCACAAGTAATTCCTCTAAGAGTCGGTAGTGTTCAGCATGTGCCTATCTGCCTCCACTAACTCAAGAAGAGTCTGACTGATTTTAGTGAAAGCAGAGCTGTTTCCTGACTCAGAACAGCATTTGTAACACAAGTCATCTCACATAATGACATTTGAGCATCAACTTTAAGTACTTTGCACCTAATCAGCCAGTAGTGGCAGAACCAATACTGCCATGGTCAGCTGCTAAATGCTGGGTTTCTGACTCTGAACTATGAAGTTAGTGTCTGCATGTAATCCCAAAAAGGGAAACAGGGCTACACATACATTGAGCTACCTGTGCACATCCCATTACATGATCCAACCTATATTGTACTTACAAGAAAAACATTTTTAAAAGGCTCAAAACTTGGCCCAACAATAAAGTTGATGGCAATACTCAAAGGTAGTCTTCTTTTATAGAGACTGTTCCTCTGGCAAAATTTCACCTTTCAGTTTCCAACGTTTTCAGAACGAAAGCTCTTCATAGGAACACTGAAATTTTAATTTTTTTTAATTAGGATTTGGCAACGTTTTCAATTTTTTTCCCCACACATTCTTATTCAAGTCTTCTATTAAATTTGCAACCTCCAGTAGAATCTACCTGGAAAATTTTAAGCAGAATGGTTAAGATTTCAGAAAGTTACAAGCAGCTGGAAGTAGAGGTTTGGAAGGAAACACCTACAAATCTTGAACCAAAGCTGTCAACAGCACTTCAAAGTAGTATAATGCTTACAGCATCTTCAGATTATCTCAGCTCATAATAATCTTCTGAAAAGCATTTTTAACAAGAACCAGTTGGTTGCCTTGGAATCACAGCTGAGGGAGAGAGGGTCCTTCAGCTGATACCATGAGTGTTAGCACCCAGGAGTTTGTGTGAATGCTCTAATGACCACATGACACATCTACCTTAAACAGTCAGAGCTTATAACAGTAGAATAACAATTTACAATCGATAAACAACTCATGTTTCTTATCCCTACGGTGAGCACTTAAAGCAAGCATTTTGTCTGCACTACTGTTTAACCAAATGTTAATGTTAAAATACTATTTTTTCTGAGATTGTGTCAAATATTAATTTGAAGCTAGTTGGACTAAATCCAGATTTCAGCTAATAGAGATGTCATGGTCATATATCCTTTATTCTGAAGTCAGACTAATGACAAGTTACATGTGAACAGAAGTTCGCAAGATAAAAGTTGCTCAGCAACTTCCCATTTGTGAAGTTGTCAAAAAGTAAAGACTTATGTGAGGTAGAGGAAGCAAAGTGGGTAAGTATAATCATGTTCTTAAACTCTGCCAATCCTAATGGGCTTTTACAGGTTCATCTTATGAAGATTTGTTCTACAATTAAAAAAAATTATTTCTCTCCCAGAGCATGGAACTTTTGCCATCACAATTTTGAGCACACTGCGTTACTCTCCAGAGATGCGAAGGTCTCTGCTGGATGCAGACAGTGACTAAGAGATTTCAAGCCAACACACAGTTTTGGTCAAGTTATCGAGTTCCACCTTCACAGCTGCCCCCTGCATTAGTGGATTTGACATCCAGCACTTCTAAAAAAAGGAGGCTATATTTCCCATTTTATCCAGTTGTAAAATGGAAATAATCATCATTCTTTCCACAGAAGGACAGCAAGATTTAATAGCTAAAATATATATACTATTTCGGCATAATAAATCCCCCCTCAGTTTTGCCGAAAACGTGGCAGATGTACCCCCGTTTGTTCATTCTCATTTCCTGCTTCTGTAGACCCTGCATCGCAGCACAGGAACCAGACACTAGAGGAAGGAGTCAGAACAGGGCTGCTAATGCTGCCCCGTCCGCTGCCTCTGCAGCTGCCACCAGGAACCACTGCTAGTCCAGAATGTCAGTAGCACTGGATACAGACCACAGTTCCCTTTCTCCTCCCCAGTGATTTGGGGATGTTCAGACTTAGAGGCCATGGTTCAGTTATCAAAGGGGGTACCCTAACAGAGAACATCAGACAGGGTGACGACAGCACTGCTATAATGTAACTAGAAAAAATACAGCACAATACAGTCCTGCTCTGAGATACTACAGTAAGAGAAAGAATACATAGAAAAAATTAAAATAGAAGAGATACTAAGTCCAGTGAAGGATCGTACTTAAATGTGCATGTGTTCATGTGGAAGAACCAGTATACAGCCTCAAGCATGCATGCCCACATATCCCCTCTTCCCATGCGTTGACCTCACAGAATCACAGAGCATCACAGAATCATTAAGGTTGGAAAAGACCTCCAAAACCATCAAGTCCAACCATCAACCCAACACCACCATGCCCACTAAACCATGTCCTGAAGTGCCATGTCCGCATGTTTTTTTAATACTTCCAGTGATGGTGACTCCATCACCTCCCTGGGCAGTCTGTTCCAATGTTTGACCACTTTTTTTTTTCCCTCTGAAACTCTGGCTTTTAATAATTTTAATACCATGTTGCAGGTAAATAAATACAGAATATTGACCTCAACACATTTCTTGTTCCTCCTCCCATACAGCTAGTGAATATTTGTTGTTAAAATTTCTGCAAGAGGCTGATAGTTTTCTCTCACAGAAGCAGACACCTCTACTGAAATACCTTTAGTATTATTTTTTTTTTCCCCCTGAAACTCTGGCTTTTAATGAATACAATGTTGCAGGTAAATAAATACAGAACATTGACCTCAACACATTTCTTGTTCCTCCTCCCATACAGCTAGTGAATATTTGTTGTTAAAATTTCTGCAAGAGGCTGATAGTTTTCTCTCACAGAAGCAGACACCTCTACTGAAATACCTTTAGTATTACTATGACTATATTTCTTTACATGATTAAATAAATTTAAAAAATAATGCTAAAGTCACTTCTGAAATATCTTATCCAAGAACAGCTCGCTTTGGGGTTCCAGTCTTTGGAGTACCTCTTTTATACCTGGCTCTCTTTCCAAGTGTGTTAGACTATTCTGCAGAAAAAGTGTGATTTTTTAAAAAAATAATTAAGGTAATGAAAATCATTGAAGAATCCCGTGCAAACAAAGAACATGCAACAGGCTCTGTGGAGCACATCTCTGGAAAGCGCAACTTCTCTGCAAATACAGGAGCACCCTCTAGTGCTCAAAGACAGGTTGAGCACCTGATTTAAACCTCAAGAATTAACTTCTGAAATGATCAGTCTCAGTGAACTGAGACAGTTCTCAATGAACTGTCTCAGCTTGCTATTTCTTCCTCGTGCCTCAAAATTAGTAACCTTGTAAGAGGAGGCAGAAATTAGTAAACAATAAAGCACAGATCACCACGGCCTGGGCGATAAAGTCCTGCTGACACACGGGCACATGGCCTTCAACACCCAGCCTTCAGAAACGCCAATGCCACACATTTTGAATTAATACCAGAGCTGCCCACTCCAAGACAACTTGCAAAGGACCCCTCACAGAGTTTATCTCATACTGGAAACGTACTTCTCTATAGGCATAGAACGAGGAAGAAAGAATCTCTGCCTTTTGTCTGTGCTCATCTGATAAGGGGACAGTCTCGTTATACATACATAGTTCATTCATTCATAGTAATAAGCTGCAGCACTGTGTTCCAAAGCCCAGCTGTACAAAATTTACTCACTTTATCAAACCTTGCACTGTTTTTTTTCTTTCCATTTTGTTGGCTGGGAGAGAACTACTGGGTTCCACCCACAAAACACTACTGAGTGACCTTGGCATGTTGCTTAGGCACCAGTGACTCTGGTTTCCCTCTCTGTAAAGACACAGGTGAACACAAAACAGTTTTGGAGGATTAGGCCAAGCACAGTGCTTACTTCCAGAAAGGAATACTTTCAGTGATTTCTCCTGGTAGCCACAATTACAGTTAAAAGTCAATGTTCATGGAAAAAGCCCTCTTCAGCTACACAGCTCACAGCAATAGGTGTTCCCTACTACCACTGATTCTCACCAGCCAGTTAATGATTAACCAAGTATCCCACCCTGAATATACTGGATGAACATAATTTTTTAAGAAGCTAATGTTAAAAAGCTTAACTGAACAGCTAAAAACACCTTTCAGAGGCTCATTATTCCAGGCTTAAATGAAACTGACACTATTGAACAGAAAAAGATAAAACGTTCAGTTTTTAGTGTTTAGCCACTGACCACCAAGACAGTCAGGGGCTGGAGAACACGACACATGAGATGAGGCTGAGAAGCAGGCCTGCTCAGCATAGGCTGAGGGTGACCCTACTGCTGTCTACAACTACCTAACTGGAAGACACCAAGAAGATGGAGCTAGACTCTTCTCAAAGGTGCACAGTGATAGCAAAAAAGGACACAAGATGAAATGTGGGAAAATCCAGTTATATATGAGGGAAAAAGTTTACCAAGAGGGTGGTCAAACACTGGAACCGGCTGCCCAGAGAAGGTGTGCAATCTCCATCTTTGGAGATGTTCAGGACTTGCCTGGGTCACAGCCTACAGCACCCTGGTCTGATTAGACCTGTTTTGAGCAGGGGTTTGGACCGGATAACCTTGAGAGGTCCCTCCCAACCTAATGATGATTCCATGATTCTTACTATCAGTTTAGCGGCTCCTTGCCCAAAGGTAATGTGCATTCCTCCAGGCTTCTCCAAAGCCTACACAGACCTGTTGGGTTCATACATTAACATGGGTCCAGATGTGCTTTCAAAAAATTAAGAACTCTGACACAACGTTCTTAAGCATAAATTTTATCCACATCAAATCTGCCTGGAACAATTCTCTAAATAACCACTGGCTCTGTCACCATATCCTTTTACTTTTTATTGCCAACTAAAAGGAAAGTGTGCAACTTTTCTTTACTCCTGTCAATGGTTCACTAATTCCTGAACTTCTTCAGTTTATTTAAAAACCAACCCAAACATACAATTAAAACAGATGTGTCAAACTTATTAAGAACTGTACCTACAGTCCAAAGGATCCTGAGAGATAACTCTGGGTGATAAAGGGAGATTCATACGGAATTTATCATTAGGTAATGCTACACAACTTTGCCTCTCATACTATCAACTACTTGAGCCACATCAGTCAGAAGAGCCACCATTGCATCTAGAATTACTTTTAGAGAGATCCAATTTCTGCAAGCCAAAGCCGAGACTTGGCTAGAGTGGGAGATAATTTATCCCATGGATTCTGAACATGTCAACTTTGTATTTGTAGGGTGATAATTTATGTAGCACATAATGTCATAAAGATGGCAGCATCAAACACAAAATGAGCTCCTGGAACAAAGGAAAGTTATATTTTTTAGCAGTTTTCATTTGGCTGCCAGAGGACCAAAAATAATCAGCTATATCTTCTGCAATGTACATAGCCTATCTGCTCAATAAGTAAATCAGCAATATTTGGAAACACTAGTTCAGGAAGAAACCATATCATATTTTTGATGGTCATGGGAAGACTCACCATGCAATAAGCATTTAAAGGCTACCTGATAGCATTTTGCTTATTTTTTCCTTACGCTGCATACAACGTTTTATTGTTCCCTGTGATGAAATGCTGCAAATGACAGTGTGCTGTTAAGTAAGGAAACTTGTCTTTGTGGTTGGTTCTGTCATGCAAGCTTACAACTGAAAGGGTCAGGCCACTTTGCAGCTGGAAAAAAAAATAAAAAAATCAGTGTAATCACCAGCTGGCACTCTAGTGAAACTGAGTCTTCTTTTACAACCAAAGCAGCAAATTTCAAACATTAGGAAAGTGTCTTTTGGGGAGATTTTGCATCTTGTCCTGAAAGAGTTTAAAATGCCTTTTTTCTTTTAAAGGGCAACTATTTTGCAACAAAAAGTATATAATTTGAAAATTATTAGAAGAAAAGTTATTTTATAAACTTGCACTTGTTCAGGAAAGTCTATTAGCAGGAAGGAGTTTTGTATGTTTCTATGATCAGCTCTGAATGACAGTTCTTTAACAAAGTTATCCCATTTTACCAGCTCATCCAGTATCATGATTACTGGTTCCCAAATGAAACTCCTGTAAACCGTTTTCCAAAACATGAAATAAGTCTTTTCCACTGATGAATCAAAGCATTTTTAAAAATTACTCTTTTTTCTTCCCTGTCTAAACCGAGGATTTCTGTGTTGATACTCTCTAAGCTGGGGGTTTTACCAATGATCTGATGCTCATAAAAAGAACAATAAATATATGTAAAATTGTCTGTTGAAGTGGGCTGACCTTCTCATCTCTAGATATATTCAAGATTGTGGTCAAAATTACAAGACTGCAAGCTCTGGCAACCTACCCCAGGAGAGTCTACTTCATATATATATATTTTCCCACAACTTTGCAAAAAGAACTAAGGTAGTTTGACACTCAAATTACACTAACCACATGCTTCTACATCCACAAAATCAAAGTCAGATGGCATCATATCAGACAAGTCACATGTGTTTGTAATGTAGTCTGCAGTTGTCAGATGCCAGATGGCATCATATCAGACAAGTCACATGGCTTTTGTGTGCCTTGATTTCTCATGGGCAAGATGGAAATAATATTTGTCTACCCTGTTGCTCAAAGAGTGTTTGTAATGTAGTCTGCAGTTGTCAGATGTGCAGGGTTAAGAACAATTGTTTTAAAGAGTGGGGAGAAAGGAAATCTTCGAACCGCACCTACATACAGCCACTCCAAGTGCCAGGGCTCTGTATCTGTGTGACATGCTGCTTGCACAGAGAGGCCATTGTTCTCTGGAAAATGCTGTATTTCTACATTTGGAACACTTTCAAGTGTCAGAGTGCACCAAACTCATTAATAAAAAGATGGTAAGATGTTGTTAAGTTGTTAAGTTGATGGTCCCATATGTCTCTGCATGTGACTACATGAAGGGCATAATTCAAGAATAATGCTTTCCAGCAGCCAAGTGAGACAGCGCATCTCAGATGGAGATAAGCAAGTTTCCCTTTGGGAATTTACTGCTCACTGTCCACAGCAGCTATGTGTCACACATGTACAATTAAGACGCCAGAATGCATTAGAGGTGATTTGAAATATTACCATCTTCTGACAATGAAAACTGTTTTCCAGCGATTAGCAGACCTTTAAGCCAAAGTGCTGTCATAGAAAGTCTGCAGGATATTTCAGACTAGTTCTCCCCCTACCTTAGCTTCCACCACAGTTATCTGCCCAGTTTTACAATACACACGACTATTTCCAGTGTGTTGCCTTAATAAGACTAAAAATAGGGTTTAACACAAACACGCTCCAAACTGATCCAACTAAAAGCTACTGCATTTTTCTTTCTGTGGCCATGATATGACTTCTAACAGCTTTTTTCTGAGCAGGTATATATGTTAAAACTAATGCAATCTATACAACTGACTGGAAGCAACAGAGTACTAAGGGTCTGCCAAACTTTCTACCAGAAAATTAATAACTGTAAGAATATAATTAGGTTCCTGAGACTAAAATCTGGCTTGTAGATCAATATTTGAATCCACTGGAAGGAGTCTTTTATTTTTTAATTCATTGTTTGAGAAAAGATGTTTTGAATACGTTTGAGATGGATCAGGTGTGGAAAGTCACATAACTTATTCCTTTCCCAGAATGCTGTATCCATACCTAATTGGGCAGCACGCATTCCCAAAACATCTATTTTCCCACCATCTTCCAGCTATCAAATTATTCTTCCTGTATTTTAGGAAATTGGCAGGAGGAAGGGTACATGAGTGGGAAAGTCGGTTGCTTTGTAGGGGCAAAATAAACCAGCAGGATTCTGTAAAGCCCAAAAGGTCAGAGAAAACCAGAAGAGCAGCTCATTACATAATAGGGAAAGCGTGCAGACAAAACATAACGCAGAGAAAACAGAAATACTCAGTTTCTTACTTCCACATTCACAAAAGTAAATAAGCAGGTTACAACCAGAAAGGTAACACAATCAATTTTAACAAGTGGACAGAACTGCAGAACAGGGAAGGAAAGATCAGTTTAAAGGACTTAGATATGCTCAGATCAGCATGTAAAATGGTTCCCGATGTACTTGGGATACCAGCCAAACAAACCTTGAAACCAGCCAAGGAAATCTTCAAATACTGTAATTTTTTAGCATCCCTGAGAGAAAGGGCCTAGCACACTGGAAAAGGGCAAGAGAGACAGTCAACGTAACTGCAGCCTTTAGGAAGATAATGGAATGAGCTATTAGGCAGTCAGTTGCTGAGCATCTAAGATGACAATATGACAATGAAAAGCAGATAATGTGAATTTGTCAAGAACAAATTTTTGTCTAAAACAAATCTTTTTCTTACACAGTGAGCAAGGGAGAAGCCACAGATGTGATGTACTTGGCTTTGATTGGGCTTTTAACCTAAGTCACCTGAGAGTCTGAGAAGCTGACTAGGGAACTATGGCCTAAATTAAAGAGCAGTTGACTACTATATGAAGAAGTAATTAGGAACACTTCTTTTGCAAACTAAGAGTCAAGTGGGGTTCCACAATGATCTGCCATGCACCTAGCTTTATTTCATATTTTCTTTATTACACCAACAATGAAACAGAAAGAGCACTTTCAGAATGTGGGCTGATACTAAGCTGGGAAAGATTGCAAGCAGTTTGGTAAACAGAAGCAATATGCAAAATGATTTTGATTAGCTGAGATGTGATCTGAAATAGATACAGATACAAAGTACTACACATTCAAATACATAGGCAAAAACTAGTCAGACAACAAAAAAACAAGAAAAAAATCTGAAAGTTACAGTGGGTTGCAGAAAGAGAGAGTGCAATGAGGTACAGTTGGGGAAAAAAAGGATAGCAAATTTGGCACTATAAAGATCTAAGACACAAGAAACAAGTATTTTCCTCTCTTCAGCAGCAGTAAAACCTCAGTTGGCATAAAATGTACAGATTAAACACCACATTTAGAGAAAACTGCAGACAGTGGGAAAAAATCTAAAATTTAAAAACCATGAACAATAGGAAAATATTAACAGAACAAAATTTGTTTCATGTAGAAGAACATGAAAAATGGAAGGATGAAATCATAATCCTCAAGTTCTTCTGCATGTAAAATTAAAAATGGAGTATCTTTATACCCAGCAGGGATAGAACAAGTAATCACTAGCATCATTTGTAGCAAGGAATATATTAGGAAAAAAACCTCGGTGAACTATAAAAATCATCAAGTAATGGAATTACATCACAGATCATGCAGTTCCTCTCACTGAAGGCCTTTCAAAACAAATTAAACAAATTCACCACGATAAATTTTTTTAGAAGTTGCTCTAAGATTTGACACCACTTTAATGAATAAGTTAACTTAAGTGTCACCTCAGAAATAAAGGGAGATTAGAAACACATCACAGTCAACTACAACAAAGTGTACTTTTTACCTAAGTGGCATCTGTGTTAACTCAGAAAGCAGGACTTCTGCTGACATGAAAAGCTGAGCACACTAGCAGGTGCATCGGTCAAGCTCTTACATGTATCATGCATACGCGTTTCAGTACAAAAATCGATTCAAAGTTGTTGTTTCTTCATCAGCTTTGCAACAGTAGTTTTTGCGAACCATCACCGGCTAAGAGGACTCAGGCAGTTTGTTTTATGCAAAGTGCTTTTTAATTAGTGCCCCTGCAACGATACTCTGTCATCTTCCTTGCATTGCTAAACAGAAGATGCAGGCAAGAATAAAGACTGTCGCACCTGAAACGTATTCCCCTCTTAAAATTCACCAGCTGCCTTCCCGCTGGGCCTCTCATGAGTTTCGGAACTAGTCTGCTCCTGATACAGGGCGGCTCGGACGAGCACCCAGCTTTCCAGCTGGGTATCCGCGAGACCTAACGGCAGTTTAAAACCATCCACTTACTGCGCCTCACGGGATCCCTCGGGAAAGAGCGAGAGGAAGGGCCAGGGCAAACCCCCC
>NW_010509956.1:0-5618 GCF_000687285.1 Phaethon lepturus
ATTATTATTATTATTATTATTATTTAAAAGGAAGCTGTTAGACCTACCCTAATCTGCAAAAAGATATGGTGCAGTTGGTTTTGGAGACCTGGACCAAAGTTTAGAACAGTTTAGCCATTGCTAATCTAAAAGCTCTCATCCTTGTAGAATATTTTTTCTACTGCTGGAGAAAAAAAAACAAAACATAGTATTCATTACTTGTTATATGGCATTTACAATGGAGTCACCGTACACAGAAAGGCAGCACAAAGTGAGGTGTCAGGCAAATCCAGCTAGAGCCCCCAGATCAAGAGATGTGGGAGCAGCAAAACTTTCTTCATAAGACAAGCCTGACCCTCAGCAAACCCAGCTAAAGAATTATATGTTAAAGTCTAAAAAGTCTTCAACTGGAAAATCATCCCTTTAAAGCCTAGAATTTTAGGCTCTAATTTTAGGAGTTTTAGATTTAACTAACTGACTGTAGTCAGTACAGTACTCCATTTTTAGGTAGTGCAGGTATTGTAAGTCTGATCCTCTTCTAACACCCCGTTGCTAGGAAAGGCTGCATTTGATTTCTTTTCTGGCAGTTCAGACAGCAGTGAACAAAGTCAAGCGGGAACCAAACGCTTACAAAGCAGAATCTACCTGAGAAACTTTTCCCGGGTTGAACTTGTGCTCTCTGTCCTTTTTTGACTCACAGGAGTGGAGAACAAGCCTAGCTGGGGCTGTGATGGAGGAGTGAAGCAGCAAAGACTAATGTGTGGCTTTGATTACTCGGGGCTGAGGACTACGGATGTTCAGGTTTGACTGTCTGCGTAGCGGCAGGGGGGGGGGGGGCACTGCGTAGGGGCAGGCTGACGCCTGCCATATGAACAGTTTCTCCACAAAAGCAAGCAGCAGGATTTACTCGCAGGCTGGCAGGCGGGTAGCGGTGTAACAACAAACTCACTGCCGTAACAGCCCTGAAGCTGTGGGCTGCCAAACACCTTTGGGAAGACAGGACTGAATGTCCTGTTGGCATCAATGACCCAAGGTCCGTGGCAGGGGGGAAGTGCCATGGCATAGTCTGTATGTCTCCCCATCCTTCCTGGTTATTCTTCATTCCTGGAAGACCATCTGAGTTAATGTTTCCCTTAGCTTATCTTGAGTGTCCAGGGAAAATTTAGTGCACCAATGGTCTTTCAGAAATGCCATAGACTGTAAAAAAGACGTATAGGAGACATGAAACCTGGTAGTCCAAACTCAAGAAGAACTGAAGCAGCCAGGCATTTATTTTCAGACACCTTCACACGGCTGAGGCTGAACCCTCATGCTGTCCAAGACCTCTCCAGTTCCTGTGGGGTTCCTCATGAGGAAGGTGCTCCTGTCCGAGTTCAGGCAGGCAGCCCAGGCAGCCTGGCAGGCAGGATCCACGCTGCATGAGCTAAATAGGTGTGGTGGAGCTTCTGCTGACATTAATAATTCAATTCAGACTTTAAATTCAGAGTTAAGGGAAGCTTTTGACATACTACTCCTCCTTGTAGGTAGACACTGGAGACAGGGAAATAAAAACACACATGGAAGAGTCAGAAATTGCTTGTTGCTTTAGGCTTATTTTAATTTGTTGCTCGGTAGGGAATGTATCAACCCATCACTTTGCTGGTGTAACTAAAATTATTAGTTCTTCATCTTTGGTTTTTTTTTGTGGTGGCTCTGGGGCTAAGAAACTCAAAATAATGAATGTGCCATCTGCCAGCAAGTTTAGCTCCTATTACTTGGTTTATAACCAAGAGTGTATGTGACAAAATGAACCAGTCTTCCTAAAAAGGAATAGATGGAGAAGTTGAGCAGTTCAACAAATGGAAATATGACACAGAAGCTGAGGATCCTCTGAGCAAGGGGAGGTGTTGGAGCTTTTAAACAAACATGAGTGTTTGCTCCCTTCATTTACCACGGTGCATGGAATTTGTCCCCATTAGGTAACCTGTGAATGGATTTGTGCCCGTCACACAAACTAAAGTGGAGTCCACGTCTCCATCATGCAACTTGTGGCTCATCATGCAACAGAAGACATTATTCCTGCTTCCCTCTGCTGGGACAGGTCAGCTGGGGGCCCAGGAATCCTCTGCCTCACCCCATACTGAAGAAATGAGTGGTATGAGAGGGGGTGTCTTTTTTCCAAAATCCAGGGACAGAAATCATGTTCTGGAGAACATGTTTGGGAATAAGAGTGTCCTGTTCCCAAATCCTCACACATGGTACTCATCAGATCTCAGTTTTGCCACCCATTTCAACCTGCTCCGCTGTTCCTAGAAGCAGCCTGTCACTGTGCTGTATTAGGCAATGATGAAGCAGCCACAGAGCCGCTCTGGCTTTTGGTCCTCTGGAAATGCTAGACGAATGGCCATGGTGTGCACATACCACAGAAATGCTAAATGCGAGGGAAGGCTGGTGTTTCAGACTCACTTCTCTTGTGACACAGAGCCAACCCATGCAGACTAGCAGGGGGGCCAGCTCGCCTGCATGCACTGAGGTGGTCTGCAGCTGAGGTACCAGCAAACTTGGTGTTCCTCATGGCCATGGTACTACTTATGAGCTTCTCTTGTGCTGGTCATTGTCTGCAGCTCCTTGTGTGGTGTAGCTCAGTCAACATTCTCCTTTCTAGTTTGTACAGTGGAAATCACAGTCTATATTTCTTCTTTGTATCATTGGAGCAGTAGTTGCTTTGTGTGTTATAATTGCAGAACACCTCTCGCTAAGTTGCAGAATACTGAGGGTGACTTGCTACAGAGCTGGGGCAGTCAGTTCAGGCCAAACTGTGTGGTCATTCAGACTGGTAAACCAAAGGTTGCTTGGTTGTGATGTAATCTGTTTTCCTCCCTTGTGTCTCATCAAGTTCAGGACAAGTGAGACACAACAGCACTAATGGGATGGCCTGGCTCAAAGTGACTTTAGCATGTTGTTAGTGCTCTGAGTCATTCAGGATGAAAAATTTTGGTGTAAAGCAGGGGAAGCAGGGTCTTGATGGGCTCGTATCCAGATTACTGGATGATAGTTTGGGACTACCTGCCTGTTGTTTTTTCCACCAGTCACATCAAAGAGTCTGAACTCTCAAAACATTTTTGCAATGGGAAAAGGAAATTTGACTTTGATGCAATTCCATTTCACTGATGATGTTTCACGTTCTGTAATCCTGCAAAGAGAAACATCTTGTCTGGCTGCTGTGCCATGCTCTTAAATGTCTCCCTGAGAAGCCTCATTCCTGAGAGTCAGGAATGTGAGTCTGGAATCAGAAATAAAACAAACCCATGGGCTAGTTTGGGCCTCTGGCTCACTGGAAACCAGGCCCCGGCTTGTAATCTCTGCTGCATATCTTCTTGATTTGTAGAAGGAAAGATCAGGGAAGTCTTAGGTGTGCACTTGTCTGTTTATTCCTTGACAAAGCCCTTCTCAAGTGTCCATACATTTCGTACTTGATGTGTTTGTGCGTTTCCAGCACACTCACCCTGGCTTCTCTTGTCTGGAACAGGCTTTTCAAATTCTTCTACTGCTGCAATGATCTTTTAGAGTAAACATGGCGTTTCTGTTAATTTATGCACTAGGCAAATACTGCACAATGTACAGGCTCCCTTCCTGCCTCCTGTAGTGGACATCCTCTCTGTGTATTTTATCTTCATGTGCTCCCTTCCCATGCTGCTGGGGGTCGTAGGCACCCGAACTACTTCCCAAAAAGTTAGTACAGATGGAAATGGTTTAGTCCCATCAGGATGATGCTTCATAGACCAGGACTCACTGGCTGGGGGTGCCATGCCAATGCATCTCCAAGCTGGCATCTCTGCCTGGTGCAACCCTGTGCCCATGTCTGTAGCAGTGCAAGTCCTGTGTCCCTTTACGTGGTGAATGGCTCTTCACACAGGGAGGTCTGACCCTTGATAATGAAACAGAGCGCTCCTGACTCTTTCCAGGCCTGGCTGAGGAGCTCTTTTTCAGATCCACTTTGGCTTTGGACTGTGTCTCCTATCTATAGCTCTACTCAAGCCTCTGGGCTGGGCGTCCTCACTCTATCCACCCCCGCATGCTGTCAACTCTCACAAATCCCCTTCTCTCCCCATCCTATAGTGCCTCCCAGAACATCCCCAGTCCTGCGCCCATCATGAAGCACATTAGGAATACTTCCTCTGAAACAAACCCCAACAGGATTTCAAAGGAGCATAAATTAGCTTCACATTTGTATCTGATTATTGATTTATGCTGCCACTTCAGCACACAGACTTTTTTTTTTTGCACCACTGGTCCACAGATTTTAGTAGTGCTGGGAGCCCATAAAAGAAAATGAATTCAATTTAACATATTCGATGTGTTTGTTAGAAAACCCTTTGTTGAGTTTGAATAATTAGAAACAGTTCATTTTGTCAGGTCCTGACTCTGTCAATACGAATTAGTTATAGAGATCTAAAGGTAAAGGTGAAACCAGTAGCTTGTTGGACTATGTTCTTGTTGGAGCCAAAGCGTGGTTATAATTTGTTCATAAACCACACCACAGAAGACTGCTTATTATGTCTTTGAGTTACATCACTGTCTCCCTAATTGGCTCTGATATTGTTGTGCTTATTTTAGGACACTTCTGATGAATGAAGTATCTTCTTTCTTCCACTTCAATATAAATGTACTATCTGTAGATACTTTTGCACTCTGTCCAAATTTTATTCTGATGCTGTGGAGGACATTAAACCAATTTCATCGCATTAATTTCTGCCTGTTTGATTGCTGCCCCATTTCTGTGGGTATGAGGCAAATCAGAACAAAGCTGAAGAAATTTAACATATATATTTAAAATTTACTTTCTGAAAAGTAAGGTTCATACAGCTATTTTGCCCTCAACTGGTTCAATGGACTCAACTCTCCTGAACAATGGTGAAGTTTGGCCTTGCACCCGCCACAGATGTAGTTCAGCTGTCAGCATCCAACATGAGGTCCTCATGGACTGGGTTAAATGCAGCCAGAAGATCCAACTTGATCAGCTCCAGACCACACACAGGCATCTGTGTCCAAACTGGGGAGTTGCAGTCAATGTCGTCTATCTGAACTTCTGTAAGGTCTTTGACAAGGTCCCCCACAACATCCCTCTCTCTAAATTGGAGAGAGAGGGATTCGATGGGTGGACTGTTCAGTGGATGAGGAATTGGTTGGATGGTTGCATCTAGAGGGTAGTGGTCAATGGCTCAATGTCCAGATGGAGATCAATGCCGAGCAGTGTCCCTCAGGGATCTGTATTGGGAAGAGTACTCTTTAATATCTCCATCAATGACATAAACAGTGGGATCGAGTGCACCCTCAACAAGTTTGCAGATGACACCAAGCTGAGTGGTGCCTGAGGGACATGCCTGAGGGATGGGATGCCATCCAGAGGGACCTGGACAAACTCAAGGAATGAGCCCATGTGAACCTCATGAGGTTCAGCAAGGCCAAGTGCAGGGTCCTGCATCTGGGTTGAGGCAACCCCCCTTATCAGTACAAGCTGGGGGATGAAGGGATTGAGAGCAGCCCTGCTGAGAGGGACTTGGAGATCCTGGTGGATGAAAAGCTGGACATGAGCCAACAATGTGCACTCACAGTCCCCAGGGCCAACACAGGCCTCATCGAGAGGGCTTTAAACTAGA
>NW_010509957.1:0-4687 GCF_000687285.1 Phaethon lepturus
TTTCTTTCTCCTTTCCTTTCTTTCTCCTTTCTTTTCTCCTTTCTCCTTTCCTTTCTCCTTTCCTTTCTCCTTTCCTTTCTCCTTTCCTTTCTCCTTTCCTCCTCTTCTCACCATTTCCCTCTGCTAAAAAACATTGGAGATCTTTCCTCCAGCAAAAAGTGATATAGACTGGCTCACCTCCATCTCTGGTCCTGACACATTTATTAAAAACTCTATTCAGATATTGTTTTTACATCTAATTTTAGATGCACAACACTGCATACGACCTTTATCTCTTGTCAGAATTGGTGTCATGCTTCCAACCTCTACTGCCCTTCATACCCACATATAGGACATCCTTTGTTGCAAGTGTAACTAATTCTTTTAATTATCTGATTATTCCTGAGTGATATATATGATATACATACAAATATAACTTATGCACATATATAATCAATAAGTGTTAAAATAAATTAATTAAAAGAGAAAGCAAAGAGGGAAATCCTGTTAACAGGGTTTAGCATTGTCCCTTCTTGTTATTTATGGTAAGTTACATGCCAGCTGTGTGAACAGAAGTGATCATGATAGAAAGGCAGGATCAGCCCGCAGTCTCCCAGTTCCAGCAGATTTCAGCTCAAGCCACCAGTCGGTTTCTAGCACGCACCATGCCCACAGCACTGGGCTTTCTGAGCATAAGGAGCAAAATGCCGATCCCCTGCACAGAAGGAACAATCACATACAAACAACAAAGTCCATTTATATTCAAGGCAGAATTCATAGCCACTACTGTTGTCAAAAACAGTGCTGAAATACAATGAAAATCAAGACCTATGGTTAAAAAGTTCATATGTTTTGTAAGGAGTACTCTCATTCTCACTAACACATCCATAAAACTCCTTAGACTGATCATATTCTACCAGAAAGGCTGATAGTGGTTAAATAAGGACAGTAATTTTGAGTTTAAGAAGATTAATTTTTCTACTGACAGTATTTCTTTTTTAAGAATCCTTTCTTTAACATCTTACACTTACCATGATTATGAGGTTACCTGTATCTTTTAAACCTTTTTCTGAATTTCTCAAGCACACCTCTACTAAGAATAAAGAATCTCACCCAGGAGATCATACTAACACAACTCTATGAAAAAGAACCAGGCAACTACACCCATAATCACCTGCATGGCTTCACTGTTAGCTTCCTCACACACTCTGTTTTGGGCTGTTTCAACTAGCTGTCTCCAAGACAAGGGAAGACTTGAGGTATCCCTCAAGCCAGGGTTACTCCAATGAGATTGTATGGATGAGATTGTACAAGATTTGGTTCCCTTCATCCGCATTCCCCTGAAAGTCCCCACAGTTCTGGCAGAGAGCATATGAGATCCGCTACGGACAGCCACCAGCAAAAACATGGAGTTTCCCAGTTTTCTATCACTGGTCTTATGGCCACTGAGGTATTGAGCCTTGAAAAGTGGTTTGCAAGTTAAGCATAACTAAACAGAAAGCAGCACTAACCAGAAAACCTACGCAGGTGCAGCACCGCAGCACTTGACGCAGCTCTGTCAAGTATGGTGTGCTGCATAGTGAACACCTAGGTATGCAGCACGTACATATATCATTCTATAAAACATCACTCTCGTGGATTACAGTACAGCCCTCAGATCATTTGAGTTGCTTTGAACTGAAGAAACAAACAAACCAAAACCACACAACATAGCTTTTATTTCCTAAGGGCACTACATGGGCTGCAGAGGAGACCAAAACCAAGTGCCATGCCATGTGGACAGTCTACTTAGACAAGATTGAACTTCATCAATGAAGCGATGAGTCAGGCCATGCCAGTCTAGCTCTGATCCTCTTTTATTTAGCAGTAAGAAGGCAGCTAGGGGATTTCACTGCCCACTACCACAGCCAATCACAGTAGATAAACTGATTCATAAATTCATCATCTTCTGTTTTTAAACCTTTGGACAAGGACAGTGTAGAGGAGGGAGTTTTGATGTCACTAGTCTGCTTGGCAGCCACTTGGAAGGATGTTCTGAAAATCATTACTCTGATAAAAAAACACCCATCTAGTTTAGAGTTCAGTTATTCACGGCCAACTTACATAAACTTGTACTTAATGCCGAAATTGGTCCTTAGGTTAAGTAGCTCTTCTTTTTTCCCTGTTGCTGATTCCTCTCTGATGCATTTGTCTGAGCTAAACAAGCTAAATTTTTAACTTCCTTTTACAGGAGACAGGCTTTTTGTCTCCTTGGTCATCTTAGTAGCCCTTCTCCAAGCCTATTCTACTTTCTATTTATCATCATTTTAAAAAATGGTTGTTTAATGCAAAATGTGTTCTAAAGCCTTCCATCTGCTGCAATTATATTAATGGAACAGCAGAAGCTTGATTTCCAGCTCTTACAGTGTGTATGCTTCCTTTATTGGTTCATAGAGTAAGAATTCAGACATGACAGATGCCTTAAAAATCTGGATTTCTAGGCTTGCAATTTTATATATTAAAAATACTGTTTATTTTTAGAGACTGGAAGCCATATTGGGTACCATTCCTTTCATTTTATTTTAGGGGTTCAACTTAGCAGCCTCAGCATAGATGCCATTGTGGACTAGTATATGCAGCTGTCACCACAGTCTCCCATAATTCCTTTGTTGTATATGTCATTTTTTGTTGTTGTATTGGGTATACATGACAAGGTTTTGGTAGTGGGAAGGCTACAAGGGTGGCTTCTGTGAAAAGATGTCAGAAGCCTCCCCTATGTCCAACAGAGTAAGCCCCAGCCGGCTCTAAGATGTCCCGCTGCTGGCCAAAGCTGAGCCCATCAGCGATGGTAGTAGTGGCTCTCTGATAACACAGGTAAGAAGGAGAAAAAACTGAGGTGCGGTAGCAGCCAGAAGAGAGGAGTGAGAATATGTGAAAGAAACAACTCTGCAAACACCAAGGTCGATGAAGAAGGAGGGACAGGAGGTGCTTCAGGCACTGGAGCAGAGATTCCCCAGCAGCCCATGGTGAAGACCATGCTGAGGCAGGCTGTGGCCCTGCAGCCCATGGAGCTCCACACTGGAGCAGATCTCCACCTGCAGCCCAGGGGCGTCCACAGTGGAGCAGGGAGATGCACCCAAAGGAGACTGTAACCCCATGGAGAGCCCAGGCTGGAGCAGGCTCCTGGCAGGACTGTGGCCCCATGGAGAGAGGAGCCTGCCTTCAAGCGGGTTTGCTGGCAGGATTTGTGACCCCGCAGGGGACCCAGGCTGGAGCAGTTCGTGAAGAACTGCACATGTGAAGAGGGACTCACATTGGAGAATTTTGTGGAGAGCTGTGTCCCATGGTAGGCACCCCATGCTGGAGCAGGGGCAGAGTGTGAGGAGTCCTCCCCCTGAGGAGGAAGGAGCGGCAGAGACAACGTGTGATGAACTGACCACAGCCCCCATTCACTGATCCCTGTGCCACTGAAGGGAGAAGGTAGAGAAAACCAGGAGTGACGCTGAGCTCGGAAGGAAGCGAGGGGTGGTGGGAAGGTGTTTTTAAGATTTGGTTTTGTTCTCATTATCTTACTCTGATTTGATTGGCAATAAACTAAACTAATTTCCCCAAGTCAAGTCTGTTTTGCCCATGATGGTAATTGGTGAATGATCTCTCCCTGTCCTTATCTTCACCCACGAACCTTTCGTTGTATTTTCTCTCCCCTGTCCAGTTGTGGAGGGGGAGTGATAGAGCTGCTTTCGTGATCACCTGGCATCTAGTCAGGGTCAACCTACCACAATGTGTCAAAAGGGCAGTTTCAACTCCTGGTGAACTTTTCTCAGGACATTTCTTTGAAATATTTTTCTAAGTTTATTTTGAAATAAAATATAATTCAATGGCAAGTCAGTTTTTTTTTAATTTGTTCATATATTTCATGATACAAACAGCAACTTGAAATACAGTACATATTTCTAGTCATATTAGATATGACATGGCAATCTACATTGCTGCTAGTGTGTCTTAAGATGAATAATATGACAATTAAAATGTTCTAATTTTAGAAATGTTATTATGAACTGGTATTACCCAATGCTGCTGGAAACATCTGATTTTTCTCGATCAATCTGTATTGTAATCAAATAATTTCATACTTTTGATCTAGAAAGTTAGATGGCTGTTTATAAGTCTAAAGAACAGCTTTTTGCAGTACCCTAGAAAAATGATTCTCAATCAAGACCTAAATTTTGGAAAGACCTTCTGCACTGGTGGGTACATCAGCCCAGATTCATCCTGCTCCACCTTAGGCATCAAACTCAAAGACCTAAGTTGGGATCTGTGGGGATTTTAATTTAAAATTTTAAATTTTTCACAGTTGTTTTAGTTGGCTAAGGTGATAGGCAGGAACGATTTCAGGGGAAAAATAGCAATCTTTAAAGCTATATTGTCTATGAAGACAACAGAAAAACAATAGATACCTCTGAAGGCCTGCAGAGAAAGATCCCCTAATTACGGCAGGTCTCTGTTCCTACTAATCTGGAGTCTCCAATAGATGAGCTTGTTGTCAACACCTTTACTATGAATATGAGGAATCAATAGAAAATATTAATTGTGTTGTCCAGTCCATTCTGCCTGTAACTCTTTTCTTTCACCTTAGTGCACTAGTAGACCAGAGCAAAAGTCCCTCCTTCCAGCTGCCTTTCTCCGACTTACCCCATTGAACGCTACAGGCTTGGGGAGGAGTGGCTGG
>NW_010509958.1:0-11492 GCF_000687285.1 Phaethon lepturus
AGGCAGAGGTCGCTCCCCACGGGCAGGACCCCCACACTAGCGGGTGCTGTGCCTGCATGCCTGCCCGGGAGGGACAGCGGGTCGACCCCTGAGCTTGGCCCTGCTCACCCCCTTCCTGCCACCCCCTTCCAGCCCCTGCTGCAGCCGCAGCCCCTGGCCCTGCTCCTCAGCCGGTGCCTGCCCCTCTCTGCCGCCGCGCTCAGAGCGCCGCAGCCCTCCTGGCCAACTCGCTCAGCCTTGTCCCCGCTGACATCGTACCAAACCCATAGAATTTTTCCCGTTGATTGATGAACTCCAAGCCTCCAGGGCTAGCTAGAGCAGGAGTGATCATTATTTTAGCACAAATACTGTCACGGAAATACGCAGAATCGATGTCAGTCTGAGTCACCAGGTGTCCAGAGCAGCAGCCTCTTGCCAGGACTGGGCCCTGGCCCACTGCTAGGTTATCACCGGTTGTCTTTGTAAAAAATATTGTATTTAACCAAAATCCTTCAAAGTGCCAGATTTTCCATCATTTATTAGAAAAGCCAACTAATCAGTTTAAGCCTCCCTTTTCTATGAAAGCACAATTAAGCTGAAGTTAGGTCACTGCAACATGGCATTGTAATGGTAACACATTTGGGAGTTTTTCCTTAATCTCCAGTGAGCACTAAACCCATGAAATGAGTTTAAACAAAATTCACTTAGCTTTAAAAACTTTAGATCTGCTTTTGTAATTCCTTTTTTTTTTGATTGCTTGTTTATGAAAAACTTACAGTCCCTGATTTAATTCCCACAATATCACCTGTCAGAATTGCATTGTAATCTGAAAGCAATAGACGGCACATGTAGTACCAGGGTGTGGAAGATGCCAAACAGTAACTGCTTTCTGCTTCAGATGTTTACAAGTGGAAATGTACTCACTTACCATCTGCTAACTTCTGCTGAGCATATCATTTGGCACGAATTTTAGATCACACAGCTCTCAAACATACCTCCAAGAAATATGGAGTAGTTTCTATTGTAAATTGTAATGGGAGGTTATAGCTTATTAGAATGAAATTAGGGACAATTTATTATTGACAGAAAAATGCAGGACTGGAAGAGACCAGCTGGAATTTCATTGTGATCTTTTTTTCCCCTACATTGTTCGTGTTGCATTGTAAAAGCAGTTCGATCTTTTGCAACATTATTCCTTTTTTAAAAGCAATGATGTCATTCTCTATCCAGAATTATAAATGGCTTTCATATCTATTTTCTCCTGTGTTAAAAACTCTTCCCCTTTGAGTTCCTCTTGCCTGATGAAAGTACTACACACACTGGGTGAGGTCCTCTTTCAGCATCAAGCCTAGAAATGAAAAAGTTAGTCAAAATGAGTCCCACACTTGATCCTCAAGAGAATTCACTAAACACTTATGGTCAGCTATACAGAACCCCTTTGAACATTGATATTTGTTACTTTGATTTATTCAGTTCCTCACACACCCCCATATCCACGGCTGACTTACAGCATTGGTAAAAATGGCCACGTTAATGGGAAGAAATATTTTTTTTTTTCCATTGCCCTGCACCAAATATTTCACTGAATTCCAGAGAGGCTGGAGATATTGCATCTCCCTTTTCCAGAGAGACATTTACCCTGTCAAGAAGAGATACTGGCTTGGCACAAGCTGCCATGATAAGCCGAAGTCCTATTTATCCACATTTTCCAAATACTCCTCATACACACAGAGAAAATCAGGACCTTTACAAAATGCAGCCAGGGTGTCTTCTTTTGAAATCAGGCCAGTAGATGGAGCAGTGACCGCTAAATGTGAAGTATAGAAGGATCCCGAGGGAAAAAGAATCCCTCTGCCTGTGGAGGACCCCATCGCGGACAATCCTACCTGTCGGCTGACAGTCATGCTCCTTCTAGTAGCAGAGGCGACAGCAAGTACAACCAGTAGAAGTAACCTGATAGTCTGGTGACAACTGTATTAGCTGAGAGGTGGGAGAGGTGAGGTTGAACCCTGTCCTTCTAAGGTAAGCTTTAAAGCTTACTCCTGGGAATCCTAGGACCAACACACTATACAAATATGACAATTCATTCCTATAATAGCTTTTTTTAACAAATTCTGGGGGAAAAAAAAGTAAAAGTAGTTGACATTTTCATCACAGAATACTTGGGAGATTTCAAAGTAATATGTCAAGCCAAATGAATAGTTTACATTTTGATGAATATCAGCATTTTAGAAAACCTCCTAGGCTCTCAAAAAATTAAGTTGCTCTAGGCAAGGTGCAATACTCATATTTCTTTTTTATTTCATTCTAATCATCAGTAATGTCAGTGCTTACTGTAACAGTAGTTTTCCAGTGAGCAACAGTCTGAATTAGGTGGTTGGTGTACTTTAATTTTTTTTTGTAACAAGCTGTTATCAGCATGGGGGCTGAACCAACCCAGTCTGGTTTACAGTTGATCTATGGACTCTGCAACAACTTTCATTTCTAAAATGTTTCTTTTACTCTTTCAGGCAGGAGGATCCTCCCCAATCCTTGAAGACTGATACTGTGTGGATGAAACAAATATAGCACAGCGCAGATCTCTAAGGAAAAGCATATCAAAACTCAAAATGCTGCTGTGGGGCAAACTGCACTTTTGATTAATTTGAGTTAAAGTATCACTTTGTGTTCCTTTTCTGTTCTTAATTCTCCTCAGGGAAAGCAACCTGTGTTGACACTCCACCTTCTGCTTCCAGTGCTCCAGCTTTTTAAGGTCACTATCTCTTTGCTAATTAACAATTCTAGGTCTTGCATTTGTTAAAGAACTCCTTCCTCAAGAGGGATATAATTTCTGTGTTAGTATCTCCATCCAACAACTATACCCCAGCCTTCTACGAGTCAGAAGTTATGTGGGAACATAGCAAGGGTGCCAGGACCCTGCAGAGCTGCCCAGGACGAGCACAGGGAACCAGACAACAGCAGTTCACAGCACTGTGCCACCCAGATTTGCCAGAATATCTCTAGTTTGACTCTCCTGAAGTTTCTGTCTAGGCCTCCTTGTATTCATGCCATTCTTTCCCAGACAGTCTCTTTCATCTGTAGAGCTCCCCACTGCTGAAGGATTGCATGCACTCTTGGGTATGTATGAAGTACAGCAGCTGTGAGTGCACAGCAAACGTGTGGTTTTCAGAGACAAAATGAACATCTTTGCTTATATTTCTGTCTATGGAAGAAGATCTTAGGTACAGAACATGAGCAAGCCGCAAGAGGAGGATTACCCTCTTCTTACTTGCAGTCCATCAGCAGACTCCTGGAACACCAAGTTTTTGAGATCAGTGCTGGTTTTAGGACAGGCTGAGATATCCTGTGATGCCCTATGTGGTTCTGCAGGCCTCCTTTGCTTCCTGCTGTCTGAGCAGCCAGGGTTTGTTTGCAGGGAAAAGTGGCTATCCAGGGCATGGGAAAGGGAGAGCAAATAAACTTTGCCTCTGTCACCTTCCCTGTACATCACCAGTCAGAGAGGAAAGCTGCTTGCACAAATGAAGCAGCTCCAGTGCCACAGACACAGAGGAGGCTCTGGTGGAAATGCCACCAGAGTTGTTGTCAGCCAAAGGTCCCTTAGGAAATACAGAGACCTTGGGAAGATGGGCAGAGGGCTTTGGAAAGGACTTTTACCTCAGACTGAACCCATGTGCCAGTCTCATCAGAAAAACTGCAACTGCAAAGGAATTTTCCCTTCTCCCCATTATTTTGTTAATAAAGCGGTACCTGGCTTGCAAGATCTCACACTTTTCCCTCCCCACATCATCTGCATGAAATGTTCCATCTCCCAGTCTACACGGCTTCTGTCTGCCAGGCCATATATCACACCCTCTCCTCCCTCTATGCATGTGTGAGCAGGCAGATGGAAGTAAAAAAAGTTTCATGGCTTCCATTCTTCATCATCTGTCATCACCACTGGCAACTCTTGGTGTGGGGCTGTTGCTAGCAGAAGACATTTCTCCATGTTCCCTTCTGAACCTTCCTTGGAGAGATATGGATTTGATGGGTGGACTGTTCGGTGGATGAGGAATTGGCTGGATGGTTGCACCCAGAGGGTCGTGGTCAACAGCTCAATGTTCAGATGGAGATCAGTGATGAGTGGTGTCCCTCAGGGGTCTGTATTGGGACCAGTACTCTTTAATATCTTCATCAATGACATAGTGGGATAGAGTGCACCCTCAGCAAGTTTGCAGATGACACCAGGCTGAGGGGTGCGGTTGACACGCCTGAGAGATGGGATGCAATGCAGAGAGACCTGGACAAGCTCGAGGAATGGGTCCGTGTGAACCTCATGAGGTTCAACAAGGCCAAGTGCAAGGTCCTGCACCTGGGTTGGGGCAATCCGCGGTATCAATACAGGCTGGGGAATGAAGGGATGGAGAGCAGCCCTGCCAAGAAGGAATTGGGGGTACTGGTGGGTGAAACATGGGCATGAGCTGGCATGAGCTGGCAATGTGTGCTTGCAGCCCAGAAGGCTAACCATGTCCTGGGCTGCACCCAAAGCCGTGTAGCCAGCAGGGTGAGGGAGGGGATTTTGCCCCTCTGCTCCGCTCTTGAGGAGACCCCCCTGCGGTGCTACGTCCAGCTCTGGAGCCCTCAGCACAGGAGAGACATGGACCTGTTGGAGTTTGATAAAATTTGCAGCATGCCAGGCTGCATACCTGGGACAGGTTCGCCCAGACTGACAGCAATGCTCCGAGGGCTGGAACAGCTCTGCTGGGAGGACAGACTGGGAGAGCTGGGGGGGTTCAGCCTGGAGCAGAGAAGGCTCCAGGGAGACCTTACTGCAGCCTTCCAGTGTTTAAAGGGGGCCTTTAAGAAAGGTGGGGACAAACTTTTTAGCAGGGCCTGTAGCGACAGGACAAGGGGGAATGGTTTTAAACTACAAGAGGGCAGATTTAGACTAGATAGAAGGAAGAAATTATTGACAATGAGGATGGTGAAATCCTTGGCCCAGGTTGCCCAGAGAGATGGTGGGTGCCCCATCCCTGGGAACATCCCAGATCAGGCTGGAAGGTGTCTGAGCACCCTGCTCTAGTTGAAGATGTCCCTGCTCACTGCAGGGGGGTTGGACTAGATGGCCTTGAAAGGTCCCTTCCAACCCAAAGATTCTATGATTTAATGATTCTAAAGGGGAAAGAACAAAACCAAGATGGTGATTGATGCAATGTTTCCCATGTTTCCCAGGTTGGAGTCACTTCATTAGTATTTGAATAGATACTCTAAATGAAACTAAATAACTTTCCTGGTAGCCTTGGAAGAACAGATTCAGTAGCAAGGTGTGATATAAGACCAGGCCATCAGCTGAAAAAAAAAAAATTAAGCATTTAAAAGCAGCTGAAGGGAATATAAATGCTTTGATAAAATTTGCAGCATGCCAGGCTGCATACCTGGGACAGGTTCGCCCAGACTGTATATATGGGATATGTTTACCGAGAGAGAGCAGAGACTGCATCCTGGAAGCAGGTGATGCTAAGGCCAGTTCAACAGGAAGGACTGCACAAACTGTGACTGATCCTCCCAATTTGAAATGGATCATATACAGGCATGTTTTTCTTACTGAAAGTAGATAATTATAAAAAAGCACTGACTTTTACTAGCAGTGACTGAAACTACAAATGGCTTTGCAGCAAATCTGATTAATAACTTTGTTCCTTAACCCACTCCCACACTCCAAAGGAAAAGGTTTTTAAAAGCCCATTTGTTCAGGGTTAGGAATTGCCAACTCTAATGGATCTTTTTTCCTTGATAGTTTTGAAATGACACCTAGATTTAGCAATTGCTCAGAATTAACCTTGAAAAGATCTGTCAGAAAGATGAAAGCTGTTCAGGTAAGGCAATAGGAAATAAGACAGGATAGAAATTAATAGAGATGTCTTTCAAGTCTATCCATGACAATTTTCTTTTCATTCTGCCAGGCAACCTAATGTTCAGTTCTTTCCACGTCGCAAAGTTTCGGTTATCTACTCAGATTTTCTACATTGGCTTATTAGTGGATGTACCTCATTGTGTAGATGGCCTTCCTGAAAGCCTGGTAAGTGGTCTGTGGAACTCATGTGTGCTCAGAGCTTCATGCTGGTGCAGGCTTCACATAAATATTCTCATTTGCTCAGTGAAACCAAATCAAGTAACTCCAAATGAGGCATTCAAAAGTATTGAGTACCTCTGACTGATGTTATCTCCCTGAGCCTCAGATTCTAACACAGCCTCCTGATCTCACAGACATCTTATGAAGATAAATTATTTAATGTATCCGAAGCTCACAGAGTCTGTAATTAAGACTTTCATTGAAAAGAAAGTGAAGAAATCCATAATGCTGGATTCAGGGAGTAATTTGCCACACAAATGGTCTAGTACCCCGCATTAAGCACAGGAGGTGACACAAAATACTGAAGTATGAGCGCTGTTCACTTTGCGCCCTGAGAGAGGCGGGAGAAAATAGCAGATGCTCACAGAATTAAAAGTAACATATTTTATAGCCACCTGAGGTACAAGTTAAGGCACTCCTGGTGTAGTTACTCACATGCAATATACATTTCTATCAGGCTATCTTATATGACTCTGGTCTAATATCTTCCTTTCCTCTTTTATCTTCACAACAGTATTTTAACCTTCCAGTCACAAAGCTAAGGCAGACAATCTGCGTGCGATATCAGTTTGGATAAATATTTCAAATGGCACTAGCACAGTCCTAGTTCTGCAGATGCCTGTTATACCAGTAGTTGATTTGATCTTTTTTCCTTTCCCTCCTACAGCGTTATTCCATGCGAAGTGAATGTTATGATCACATTTCTGTGCTGTTCAATATTTGCTATTTCAGCCTCTTAAAGGAAACAAAGCTAGCACCGACTTGCCATCTGTGTGTCTGCTTGACCCCTTGTCAGTTTTTCTGTTTTCCCATCCCTCAAGAATTAAAGCTAGTTTGTGAAAATAGGAGATAGACCCAAACAACCACTGCCTGCAGGGAAACCATAAAACTGTGCCCTTATGTGTTCTGCAGGCAAGTGAGTCTATGAGCACATGCTCTAATTAACAAATTAGCTTACCAAGAGCTCTAAGCCAAATAAACGGTAACCAGGAAATCAGGTAGAGGGCTTGGGAAGGTTACTGTATGGTGTTTGGGTATGAGGGGAGTTAGCAACCTTGCCAGGAGGATTTGGAAACAGGGGAGTGCTGGTGGGAAATTGTAAGGGCTGTAAAAAGATTTTGGTAGTTGGGGAGCATATTCTGAGGAGGACTTGGAACGATTCCAGTAAAAATGATAAGCTGCTGCTTCAAAGTTTCCATTCAGGTACTGCAGGAAGATACTAGATGTTCCCTCCGCATTTCATAACCATAGGAAAGCTACAAAGCCAACACAAGCAGAGAGCATAGTTCCTGTAAAACTGTACTGTCCTGCAGCCAAATGCTGACACTATAATTCATTCATCCTGAATCCTTACTCAAGTCTTGTACCATTGAACTTAAGGATGCCTTCCTATGAGCTAAGCTAAGCACGGAGCTTAAATCCTGTAAAACAGAGGGAGCTGGGATCTCAAGAAGCCAGTTTTGCTGAGACAACTGCAATTACCATTTTTATTGAATACTGCATTACTACTTTATGCTGAAATTGAGAAGGATAAAGGATAAAGAATAAAGCAGATAGCCTTCCTTTGGACCTCTTAAAGTGCACATGGTTTGCGGGGTTAATTCCTGTAGGAGAGAATTGCTGTTTTGACTTCAGGCCCTTTGCCATCTTTCAGAAAATACCCACACACAAAATAACTTTTTTTCATTCTAATTTTAAAGGAGAAATCCAGGTGTTCCAAATGCACACGTCCTCTAGCTTGAAGCAGCACGTAGCCTTTTGCACAGGCTCACAAGTTGGACTTTTGAGCCTGGAGAAGATGAAAGCTAAATCTTACTGATGCGCCCAAACTTTGACAAAAGATGCTTCACTGTCATTCCTCTGCTTAGCTGCAGCTCCTAGAGAGCACAGATCTTCTCCAGTGAGAGGCCTTGTACCATGTATTAAGGGATGCTTCCATACACTTATTTAGACTATCTAGAGGGATTAATTTCTCAGTTCTTTGTTATTCTTGCTGGTGTAGACCACCTCTTTTGGTCATCTCTGAGCACTATAGTGGAACCAGATAGCTGGAGAATGTCTCATTAGGTTTATGTTTCTGCTACCAGTCCCCAGGGTGAGGAATTCAGCAGTGCTGTTGCTAAACAACAGCAGGTTCCATAATAAAAAGTAGAGGAAAACCAAAATCTTATTCCAAAACATATTGCATGCAGCAAACCTTGTCCTCGGGTTACTACTCTCTTTAAAATCTAGAGAGGAGATACAACTTGCAGTTACTCTGGAAGTGAATGTTTTGGGAATTTACACCAATATAAGCCAATAAAATTAATGATAGTGAGCAGTTCTAGAAATAGTTTGATTTTCTATTTCCTGGCAAGTCATTCTTATTCCTGCAAGGGCCAGAATACCTTTCTACAGAGCAACAGTTAGCCATGTAGTAATATAGAGTAGCCTCTTCTTTTCTAGAAGATGAAGGAGACATTTGAACACTATGTGACATTTTCTATTATTTTCTATTTTCATTTTCTTTACACTCTCTTGTACTTCGTTTTGGAATTTTAATAACTGAATTGCATAGAAAGCTTCAACAATGAGCTCAGAACGTTCTTGTAGTGGATGACAGCTGGGTGGGAAGGACAGAAGGTCCTTTTAGAGGCTAGCCTGAGCATGCATTACATTAAGGATATTATTTAAACATGTTTTTTCTTAAGAAATGTTCACAGCTATTGCTAATAAATACTCTGAGATACGCTCAGAATGAAACCAAAATTATATTGGCCACTTTCTCCATGAATATTGCAACAGACCATACACTAATGAAGGTGACTGCTATTCTTACCTCTGATCCTTGAAAACAGCCAAGGGATGGAGGTGGCACCCTCCTTGGAAGCTTCAAACAGGAGCAGCTTGTTTCTGAGTGACAACTCCTGACTGTCTACACAGGCATGGATTTTATGAGGCTGGAAGTCCTATGAAAAAAAAGGACTGCCTCCTTAGGTTTCAAGAGGTGCAAGCTCTCAGTTCAAGGCTCCCAATCTTGATCTGTCTTGGCATGTTGAAATACCTTAATTTCAGAAAATTACCACTTCTGTGGGTGATTTTTATACAGCACTTTCACTATTAGGATTACAAGACCCTGAAAACCCAAAAACAAAACTGCCAGCTTACAGGGAAAGACGGCAATATTTTGCTTGTCAGTAATGATTTTTTCATTGCATTTTCATGTATGTAAAAATACGTTTAAAATATTTTTTCCTTACATTATATTTATACTGTGGTATTGTCTTGTGGACTCAGCTATGATCCCCTCTGCTTTATTTTGCTTATTTTTACAAACAGTTTTAAGATACTTACTATTACAATTTGTATGTATTGAACTTTCCAGTTTAACTTCTTTATGCACAAATAATCCTTCTTCTGAAATAAGCAGAAATCTAACAGCACCCAGGCAGGTAGTGACAATGTGAAGCTCATGGCTAGAACTGAGGGCTGGGAAAGGCATTAAAGCTGAAACAGAAACATTCATTATGCTTTTATGTAACTGCAGGTTTGGTTGCTGTTTCTGAGATATAGTCATTTGTTGCAACTGATTGAATGGTCTGTCTTGTGCTATTTCTGACAAGAAATCAAGGTGAATTTTTAATTGAGAGTACAGACTGTTAAAACAAGGAAGGTAGGAGATTATGTATTTTTGCAGTTGTTTTTGATGGGTTCCCTCTACACAGAAAAGAAATGAGAATGTGGTCTCCTCCTTCTAGAAGAAAGCCAGAAAGTGGTTCTAGAGAGCTGAAGTGCAGGTCTCAGCTGGCAAAGTAGATGTCATTGTCTCTGAGCTGCTCGCTCTGCCTAAGCTAAGCCAAATACAGCAAGGTATGATGGCAGTGGGATAGCAAAGGACCAGGCGGGGGTCATCAAACAAGGGACTTGCGAGTAAATTAAAAACCTGCACCTTAAGCTCAAAGCAGTGGCAGTCCACTGAAGGCCTGGCTGGGCCCAGTTTGCAAAATGCAAGGTCATTGCGTGAGTTGGGGCTATGCTGAAGTTTGAGGGAAATGTTGGTTTAGAAAAGACAATGACTATGCACAGGTGGCTTGCTAGTAAAATTTGGTGTTAGAGTTCAGGAACCCTGTGTATGAGAGGGACAATCCCAGCATGTGGGGACCATAGGTGAGTGAGTCTGTGGTTTTGGAGAGGTGTGTGTCTCGGTTCATGGCATACCACTGCTTGAGAGCAAGACCCTTCAGACCATATCTTTCATACCACAGTGCAGCTGGAGGTTGCTCTTGAGATGGGTGGGTAGGTTTGGAAAAGAAGGAGTGAGCTACCATATTTTGAAATAACTTCTCTGCCCTGAAGCATCCCTGGGAAAAAGCTATCTGAATTTCAATAATCTGTTGTTTGAAACTTATGTGTTCTGAAGTTCCCTACAAAATAGTGATTCTGAAGAAAAAAAGGCTTTGGAAATAGAACATCACATTTGTTCCCTAGTGAGATTTTGTGGTGGGTTGACCTTGGCTAGATGCCAGGTGCCCACCAAAGCGGCTCTACCACTCGCCTTTTCAGCTGGACAGGGGAGAGAAAATGTAATGAAAAGCCTGTGGGTTGAGATAAAGACAGGGAGAGATCATTCAGCAAATACTGTCCTGCTGTCCTGGTTTCAGCTGGGCTAGAATCAATTTTCTCCACAGAAGGTAGTGTGAGGCTGTATTTTGGATTTGGGATGAGAAAATGTTCATAACATGCTGATGTTTTGAGTTGTTGCTAAGCAGTTAAGGACAGCCCAGCTTCTCGTGCTGGCCTGCTGGCAAGGAGGCTGGGGGTGCATGGGGAGCTGGGAGGGGACACAGCTGGGACAGCTGACCCAGACTGGCCAAAGGGATATTCCATACCGTATGATGACATGTTGAGTATATGAAGCTGAGACAAAGAAGAAGGAAGGGGTGGAGGGACGTTCGGAGTGATGGCTTCTGTGTTCCCAAGAAATCATTACGCGTAATGGAGCCCTGCTTCCCTGGAGATGGCTGAACACCTGCCTGCCCATGGGGAGTGGTGAATGAATTCCTCATTTTGCTTTGCTTGCGTGCATGGCTTTTGCTTTACCTATTAAACCGTCTTTATCTCAATCCATGAGTTTCCTCACTCTTCTTCCAATTCTCTCCCCTGTCCCACCATGGGGGAGTGAGCAAGAGGCTGCGTGGGGCTTAGTTGCCGGCTGGGGCTAAACCATGACACATGGGCAACACAGTATCCACATCAGGAAATTAATTTATTGCCAATCAAATCAGAGTATGGTAATGAGAACTAAAACAAAATCTTAAAACACTTTCCTCCCACCTCTCCCTGCTTTCTGGGCTCAACTGTGCTCCCAATTTTCTCTCCCTCCTCCCTATCAGTGGCGCAGTGGGATGGGGAATGGAGGTTGTGG
>NW_010509959.1:0-1651 GCF_000687285.1 Phaethon lepturus
TTTCTGAAAATGCTGTACAGCTCCATATCCCGCCTGAAATGGATTGGAGAGCTCAGATCTACTTGCTGACAGATAAAACATTGGAAGAGTCCGAAGAGAATATTCTGAACGCTGTATCGAATCCGGTAATTCCCCTGGTGTGGGCTTCAAAAAACCCAGGTAAAGCAAAAAACATAAGTCCAATTAAGATAGAATTAAAGGAGGGGGCAAAACCAGTGAGAGTGCATCAATACCCCATAAGATTGGAAACTCGAAGAACCCTTGAACCTCTGATAAATAACTTTATACAACATGGACTGCTCAGGGAATGTCAATCTGAATATAATACACCTATCCTACCAGTGAGGAAGCCTCACTCCCAGGAATACCGGCTGGGGGAGGGGTTTAGGGCTATAAATTAGAAAAACATCCTACAGTGCCTAACCCTTACACCCTATTGACGTCTATATCAGAGAACCATGCCTATTTCACTGTGTCAGACAAAAGATGCTTTTTTCTGCGTTCCAGTAGAGGAACGAAGGCAAACACTCTTCGCCTTTGAGTGGGAGAACACGACCACTGGAAGAAAAGGACAATTATGTTGGACTGTTCTTCCCCAGGGATTTAAAAATAGTCCCACTTTGTTTGGTGAAGTATTGGCCAAAGAATTAGAACAATGGCGAATTAATAATAATGATGTTACTCTCTTACAGTATGTGGATGATATCTTGATTGGAGCTGACACTGAACGAGTTTGTACAGAAGCTACGGTAAGCCTGCTAAACTTTTTGGGAATGGTTGGATAACTGGTCTTGAAGAAAAAAGCCCAAATTGTGAGGAAAGAAGTCCGATACCTCAGTTTTATTATATCAAAAGGACAACGAGCATTAGGGGAAGAAAGGAAAGAGGCTATATGCCGAATAGCAGTACCTAAGACAAAAAAGCAGTATGATGTAACGATCTAAAGGGACATACTTGCATAGTCATCAAAATGACAAATCAAACTCAAAGGAAAGGGAAAGTTGTTTTTCAAGCCCCTACTGTAACATTAGTTTCGTCTTCAATTTCACAACTGTGACAGTAGTATGCTTATGGGTAGATACCGGGAAGCATAATGGAAATGGACTATCCTTAAAAATCATACTAACACCTACACCTAAAACTCATACCACTCCAACAATCATCCTGATTGCCTATCAATCTCTATCCCACCCGATTACCTATACCACCACTTGAATTATATACCCATTGATCTCTGAAATTGGGCCATACGCAATTAGTTATGTAGGACAACAGGAAATTATGTTTAACCCATCATGGTCCCTCAAGCGAGTAGTACTATCAATGCAGATTAATATCTCTGCAGTTCAACCAACCTGTTCACCATTTATAAATACATCTTATGCAGGGTGGTTAGCATGGTTACATGAGCGGTCCTTTACCCCTTCAAAGCAAGCAAGAAGAGATGTAACTGATATCTGAGGGACAGGATTGGGAGTCTTAAACAGCATAAATGCTGAAATACTTGCAAACAAACTTAATACAGCCACATATGATCTAAACAAATTGGAGCATCCATTACAGTCCTCCCTATTAGCTTTAGGAACTCATCAGTGGCTTTTATCTGAAATGTTACCTCAGTGGGAAGAAGTTTCTGAAAGGACTACCCATT
>NW_010509960.1:0-33416 GCF_000687285.1 Phaethon lepturus
TCCTGCCCTTTAGTTTGACCAGCAGGTCTTGCATCAGCTGTGCTGCTCTCTTGCCTTCCTTTCCCGATTTCTTACACATGGGGATCAAGAGCTGTTGTGCCCTCCGGAAAGCGTTCTGTTCTGCTCCGTTGTCCCTGAGGGCAGTCTCCAAAGGCGTCCTACTGAGTAACTCCCTGAAGAGCTGGAATTTTGCTTTCCTAAAATTCAGGGTCCTGATTTTACTATTCTTCTGCCCCAGGTCCCTCAGGACTGCAAACTCCACCAGAGCATGATCACTGCAGCCCAGGCTGCCTCCAATCTTGACGTCACCAATTAGCTCACTTGTGTTGGTGATCAACAGGTCCAGTATGGCACCCCTTCTGGTAGGACTGTCTCTTACCTGGCATAGGAATTTATCCTCCATGCACTCCAGGAGTTTCCTGGATTGCCTACAGCTTGCCGTGATACTTTTCCAGCAGATGTCGGGGTGGCTGAAGTCCCCCAGCAGCACAAGAGTCTGCCAGCGTGATGCCTCCTGTGGCTGGAGTAAGAAGGCTTCAGCAATAAACTCAGGGCAGCCTGTAGTAGACACCAACCACAAGGTTCCTTTTTTTGCCTCAGTCTCTGACTCTTACCCATAAGCTTTCAACCTTTCAATGGCTGTTCTTCAAAGACAGCTCTTCACGCTCTGTCCATTTCTTGACATAGAGGGCAACGCCTTCACCCTTCCTTCCTCACGTGTTCCTTCTGAACAGCCTGTAGTCACACTCCAGTTGTGGGATTTGTCCCACCAATTTTCAGTAATGGGAATCAGGTCATATTTTTTTAGCAGCACAGTGGCTTCCAACTCCTCCTATTTGTTGCCCATGTCTGCGTGCATTGGTGTAGAGGCACTTCAGCTGGGCTGTTGGCCACGTCACCCTCTTAGAGGAACACCCCTTAGTGCCTTTGAGGTCTTTCTCTGGTGTAACAGGATGAGGGGCCTTGCTGGTCATTCAAACCCTACCAAAAAAGTATTAACTAAACACAGCAAAGAAAAAACTTATAATTGATTACAAGATCTCTCTGTTTCATAACTCACATAATTAATGTTTTTCTTAAACTTTAGTTGCAGATACCTGTATCGCTATGACTACATGCAGAAAGCCTTCGCATAGCATTACTTTTAGCAAAATTTTAATAGCACGCACTTGTACTTCTTGATTTTGCATACCTAACTGAACAAGCAGCAGCATCTAAGCAATAGATTGATTTAAAAAATTATTAAATCCAAAGAAATGTTTGCAGGCATTGACTGTTGAATCAGCCCAGCCATTAAGGGTCTGCAGTATCTTTCCAAGAACTCCTATTCACTCCCTACACAGCAATATCCTGTTCTGAAAACTACCTGGGCAGGCACTGTGAAAATCAAGACCTATCACGGTTACTAGGAATTTAAGAGGAAGATTTTCATTAGTTAGTGCAGATAATAGCAGCTGAAAGCATTTTCTCCTCTATTTTACATATGGAAGAAAAATAAAATCAATTTGTTATGTGAAATTCACAGAAGTCTGTCACTGGAGAGGAAAAAAATCGAGTCACAAGTGAAGGAAAGGATATAGCTGAAAAGACCAACAAAACTAGGTAGAAGAAGTTGCTTTTCTCCTGAAGTAGTCAGGAGAAGGTATCCTGCACTTTGGCAGAAGAGAAAGGGGTCCCAGACAGGACTATGCACCCAGGTACAGCAGATTTTTCCCTTCGAGAGACCCACACCGCTCCCTCTCTGGCCCCACTGCCACTACTCAGGGTCTGCACGGTCCGTCCCCAACACAGTCCCTCCAGACTTCAGTATGCTCAGGCACAAAACAAACACTCAAGGAAAAATCTTGAGTTCAGCAATCTGAGTGAAAAAGGCCATTAAATTTACCAAACGTCTTTTCTATGTGTGCATCTTGTCAATTCTAATCTTCAACTCTCATATCCCTGACTCCTCCTTGACTGACAAAAATAGCTGACTTCTCCCAAGGTCCGCACCCAAGAAAGGGACCTGTGGATAGATCCCCATACTTCAGTTACCCTCTGAAGTCAGTGACGTTTTGTGGAGGTGCCAGTATCAGATGGGAGCCCGGTGACCCTGTAGATTTTCACAGGCAAGAAATTTGCTTCTTCCCTGTGGGTGTACTGTACGTACAGGACAGCCTCCAAACTGAACAGCACCTTGTCAATGTGAAAGGAGAGTTTTGACTTCATTCCAGAAGTAGGGGCAATTGGGTTGTAGCATCTGGATTTTTAGGAGTCACTTGGTGCCAGAAAAACAAAGATGAGCTGTGCTGCAAACATTGGTTGGCTCTTGCAGTCTGGAGCTTGTGATACAGCAGGGATTTGGTTTTCATTTTTGGTTCAACTGCAGCTGATTCGTACAGCCGTGTTATTTCCCTCAGCTGTTGCAACGGAACGAACAATCCCAGCGAAGTCAGCGGTTCCATGCAGATTCATTCTCTCTAAAAAGGCAAGTTAATTAGGCTCCATTTTCCCCAGTTTTGCATCCCCTAAGACACACGCAACCGTAATAATGGTAATTTTTAAAGAAGATACTAAAAACCTAGCTGGAAATGTGACAATCCGCCAGTAGTGCAGGTGTCCAGCCCTTCAGTCGCCAAGGATCAGTTCATGCAGCGGCTGCCACTAGTGCATCACAAGCTGAGCGGCGTCTGGACCGTGACTGTTGCTGCAGAACCAGCCTCAGACGCTCGGGAGAGAGACAGCAGAGTTCTTGCGCATTGCAGATTCACCTCTCGCTTGTGGTCATAGCATAAATTAACATCATGGATTGCATACAGCGGAACAGGACGCGGGGGCAGCCGGGTAAAAATTGCTGTGCCCCTGCTGCTGTCAGGGTACATCCAGGGTCAAAGCCGTGGGCAAGGGTACAGGAGGAATAAACACCTTCCTGCAGCAACTTTCTTCTCTGGAGCTGAGGCAACACCTACGAAAACTAAACCTGCTTTCCCACCCTGACACTTCAACAGAAACAAAATCCGAAGTGCTGCTTTCTACCATACTTCACCATCTTATTCAGACAGCTCTTGTGCAAACTAGCAGGAGTCTGGCTGTCATACAGCAGTCACTGACATACAACAAAGATTGGCAACATGTCAAAGGTCTAATACACGACCCCTTAACCACTCTTGAATCAGTATGTGCAACCCTTTACCATAATCCAGACAGTAATGAATGAAAGACCTCGTTAAAATACACTACAGAGTTAATAAATGTCAAGGAAATTTTGCAACAGCAGAAACCACAACCCTCATTTCACTTTCACATATATTTTACAAGAAGCTCACTAGCATTACGCCTAATTTACAGCTGAAATGAGAATCGGAGTCAGCAATATCACAATCCTGTACAAGGAGTTTGCAGAAAAGTTTGTTTTCAAGATAAGCTTCTCAGACACAGGAGTTAATAAAAATCATTTCAGTGTGTTACGTGTCCACCTGTTTTAGGAGGGAAATTTCAGAGTCCCCCTGCATTTCAACAGACTCTTCCTTTTATTTGTTTCTTGTACTTCAGATCTCTTTATTGAGTCCTTTTGACACACCACCAGCTTTTTCTGCAGCTCTCTATCTTAACATTAGGACATTTAGAACAGTTAACATTTCAGAATTTTTTATTAAGTATTACTCATTCTAAAATCTCTACTTTCATTAAAGGAACTGTTCCCATTGAAGTAAATGGCAAAATTCCAGAGCGAGTAGCATCATGCCCAAATTGATGTTCTGATGCCATTTTCTATTTTTAAACGTTAACAATGGAAAGACTTCGTACAACCCAAATATAAAAGCAATACTCTCAATAACTAAGTTTGGCTTAATTTAACTGCGAAACTCTTAAAAAGAAAACACCACCTCTACTCATGTTGGATCCCTTTCAACAATGTCTATTGAAAATAAATTAAATTACTTCTTCCCCCTCTCCCTCCACTCAGTACAACGTGGTGTCATTATTTCAACCCACACAAAAATATTTTTAATCGGTGTCTAAGATATAACTTTGGTAACTGCTGAGGCAGCTCCTACATTCCTACATTTGACATCCCGCTGTGGTCTCCTTTTCATTTCTGCGAGCCATCAGGGCGTGGCCAAGGATTTCGGCTCTGGGCTGTGGACTGCCAGACCTCACCCCACCACACAGGAGCCTGAGCCCAGCGGTGTGTCCAGGACGCTGTGCCTTCAGCAGGGATGCTCACTTACGTGTGCAGCATGGGCTCACCTGAGGGCTGTGAACCGTAACCCTCCTTTCCAGAGTACGCGAGGCATGATGGCCAAGGCAGACCTCCATGGGCTAAATACCTCCTCAGATCTCACCAGTCGTTCTCCACCAAAGTCTTCTGTTTCCTATAATTTTGTGCAATTTCTTTGTTAGCTTTCTAATGTCTTTGGGAAGGAGGAAGCACAGACCAGGAGTACTGCTTCAGCTGCTCCAGTTTATGGTTTTGTTCAAGCTGATTAGTTTGAATTTCCTAAATGTCAAACATTCTCAGCTCCAAGGCTTTGACTCAGACCTGCCTGCAAATGAAGAGGTCACAAAGAAGTGTCAAGTGAGAATATCATGGTCATAACTCAGGATACCTCTTGGGGCAGTACACAGGATCAAAGCTTTGGTTTAGGTGGTCTTCTAACAGACACCCAGCATATTTTTACCTCTTTCCTTTCTTATAAGGTAATAAAACATTATAACTTCTCCAAACACAGTGTGGGTAATTACCTTCAAACAATATTTTGGAAATAGAGTGGGAAGGGGAAGCCTTGGAAAAGCTCTACATCCCAGCTCATGATTTATTGAGGAAAGAGGAATATTGCTCATATCAAAGTGCTGAATTACCTGAACTACCACCAGGTATCAGAGATCATGTTTTCCCTAATGGGGTTACACTACACTCAGTAATACAGTCACTTGCAAAGCCTAAACATGCTGCAAATTATGACCTGCTTGCAGGGCTCAACAGGCATAGATAATTCGCCTAAGCCTGTGCACAATGGACCGCTTACAGCCTTAATAGAAATCACCCTTCTGAAAACCCTAATAATTTAGAGTTTGCGCCTATTTTTTCCAGTTGGCAACCCAGCTTTGGAGTAGAACAGCACTTTTCCGAACTTGACTGAGTTTTTTGAACCAGGATTGTAAATCCTTCAGAAGACAGTAACAGAGACTGCAAGACAGAATCTGGGAAGAGTTGTGCCTATGCCAGAGCAGGAGGCAGCATCCCACCCAGCGTTCTTGGTTGCCACGTCAGCCCACCTGGCAGCCACATCTCACCGGCCCCAGCAACTGCCCCACAAGCTCACCTCAAGGAGAGCAATCCTGCTTTCCAAAGCATGCAGAGCTCATCCCTCCCACCCCCAGAAAACACCAGCACAGGTGAGGGGTCTGCTGCAAAGGGGCACCAGACCCTGCAGTCACGACTGTTGCACCAGGAATGGCTTTGGGAAAGGAGAGATGGAGATGCTATAATACCAGCTAAGGGAGAGCCATACCCATATTTTAAACAACCAGCACACACACATTGACCACAAAACCCTCCTGAGAGCAGAAAGAGCTCTTGACCATGTGGCAGACCTTCATTTCATGTGAAGCTGTGGCATGCTGCTGGTTTGAGAGACAGTTCACCAGTTACACAAGATCTGGCCTTATGCATGTGCAGCAGCTTGGAATTTTTTGTTGTGTTTTTTTTTTCCTTATGCTGGTGACAACAGGAGCTTTTATATGTGGTATACACACAGGAAATTGAAATTGAAAACAAGAAGCAAGTGTTCCTCTGGAAAAAAAATTTCATGGTTGCCAGAACACAGAGATTGTCTCCTAGTTTTCTGAGCAATTTCACCAATCTCTCCACACTCTTTTTCATAAATGGTATTTACTAATTTTCCACACATTTCCAAATTGGTAACTCTATCCATTACCCATATGCCAAGCATCAGACTGCAGCAGCTGGTTGGAAAACAGTTTAATCTCTTTCAGACAGCTTAAAATCCATGGCTTATAACTGTATAAAGGTACAGCCAGGCAAGATGTCATCAAAATGATAGCTTCAAGGCAAATGGGATGTCAGATGCCATCAAGGACTCCTCAAGTTTCCAGGACACACTCCAAGGAAATCCCTTGTTTGTTTGATGTCGTTCCATACCAGAGCATATTGGCACCAGGGCACCTCACGTGAAATGTGAGCCCCCTCCAAAATGCCTCCTGGAAAAAGCTGTGCTTCTTTCTCCAGCTGATGTGAATATCATACAGCACATGCGGTGATTAATGGATTGATCACAAAAAGTTGATGCAGTCAGGCAGCAAGGAGCTAGAGACCACCCAAAGGCAGAAGGAGGACTGCTGCTCTTGCAGGAGGCCCAGACTGAAGGGCTGAATTACCTCTGTAACACTTGGTTTTCATGCTGCTAAAGTAATTACTCCATTTCAAAGGCAGTGTCCAGGGTGGGACTGGCTTTAGTTTGTCTGCTTTCCTCTATCCTTTACATGCAACACTTGCCCTGTTAGAGTAGAAGAGTCTTTTCCAGCTTATCCTTTTGGTGGCAGCTATTAGCAAGAGCTTTGAAGGACATGCAAGAATTCCCACAACCTGCAGCCTGATAGCAACTTGCTTACAGAAAAACTTATTCTTCAGTATGAAGCACTTAGAATTTGGCTTATTACAGGATTTATTTTTTGATGACCCCCAAAAACCTCAGCTCAAATCCTTACTGTTGTCCATCTTATTATCTTACAAGTCCCCCGCAGTTTGTAGTCTTCGCACTCAAACTTTCTCTCCAGTCCATCCAAAACTAAACTGATAACATTTTTTTGTTCTTCAACTTTGAATCTCCAGATTCTCCCTTTGGGTTCCCTTTTCCTCGTGGAAAGCTAAAATGTTGCATTGTGTAACTCTTCTGTTCCCTCTTACAGAATTTCATGCCCTACATGCTATTAAAGTCATGAACAACTACATTTTCCAGTAACACCACTGCATGCCAACAGTCATAAGATTTTGAAACCTCAAGAAATGCTCTGGCCAGGAACAGAAGCAGAAGTTAAAATCTTAAAAAATTCATGACTTGGTAGTGTGGAAGATACACCAAAATAGAGCAATTTAAAATTACATTATTTTTTTAATTCACAAAACTTGTTTTATTTTGAAGGTTCTCACTCTTCAATTCTAGGAAAAAAGTTTCAAAATATGTTATTTATGAAGTGTAAAAGTTATATGCTTTAAAATTCTCTTAGTTTTAAAAAAATATTTGAAATAAACATTTTAAACACACAGATCATCAGAACAAATCTCTGCTTACAAGCAATTTCATTTTCCTAAAAGATCCCTCTCTGTTGAAAGAAAGCCAACATTTCCCTTTTTCAAGTTTACCAGACTTGGCTCTTCCTCCTTCATCTTGGCAAGAAGCTAATGGCTTCAAAAATACTTAGTCTTGTCCTATGTACTAATGTTATCTATCATTTATCTATCATTATATCTACTATTCTAGGGCTTCCCAAGCCCCTTGGCTTAATCTTGCCCAGGTGAATGATGTCTGTGAATACTTAGTCTTGTCCTATGTACTAATGTTATCTATCATTTATCTATCATTATATCTACTATTTTAGGGCTTCCCAAGCCACTATGGCTTAATCTTGCCAAGGTGAATGATGTCTGTGAATATACTGAGCCTTCCTGCCTGGGACCAACGCAGCCCCAGTGAGGGATCTGCACAGACTAGCCATGGCCACCACCTCCTCAGGCACCTGCCAGTGCTAAGGAGGACATGGCCCACCCCTTCAACGGCCTTAGTAAAGTGTGTGTCTGATGTTGTGTGTAAAACGTCGACGTTTCCTTTCAGTGCCATAAAATAGCAAAACATTGTTCTTATTGTACTTACAGTTAATAACAAAGATAATATACTTCAGATGACTCTTTGAACTTTATTGTTATATTCCACTGGATAACTTCCAAAATAATTGTGGAATTGTGATTGTCTTTCCATCTGAAGATTTCACACTTCCTTTTTTCGTTTTTAAAAATCTCTTTCAGAGCATATGTTCGCTATTGCTCCTTTCTGCCTGCATCCCGCCTATTCCTTCCACAGCTTGAAGTCCTTCAACTTCTTGATTCTCTCCCTGGACTTCCCCAAAATCCTGCAAGAACTATTATGCAAACTAATATTAAACGGAAAACAGGAGATTAACCATGGCAGCCTGGACTTCTCACCATGCCATCTGCGCTTTCACAGTCCCGCAGCTCTCAGTGGGGAATTAACTTTTGCGTGGATTGAGCACTGGTGATTCATGAGACACTTCGCGTTTCCCAGCCCTGACAGCCCAGCTGCTAGGAAAGGTACATGTGAACTTGGTGATGTTCAGGGAGGATGACTCGGGGCTGCAGGAGGGCCAGGCCTGGGGCTGGCACTCAGCCCTGCTGTCCCCATGCAGAAGGTTCTGCACAGCATGACTCAGCCCAGCCCTGTTCTCCTTCAGGCTGCGCTGCTGTTACGTCTCCAGGCTCATGTGATCCTGATGCAATTCCAATTACATCACTCACATCATGTAACAGCTCAGCAACATGACCGAAGATAAAAGTGTATAGAGTTAAAGCAAAAAAAAAAAAAAAAAGAAAAGAAAAGCAGATTTCCATTTTTAGTCACCCATAAGGAACTTTTGAGGTTAACTTAAAATTTGCCAGGACAACTCTCCTTGTGCAAGCCAGGCTATGCTGTCTCCATGTGATAGTAAGGATATGTGACTATTAACCTCCACTCCTACTTACATATTCTTTGTCTTGTATTCTTCGGTTTTCAGTTTAAACATATCTGAGGGGAGGTCAGGGAGATAAGAGTGGTTTAGGATTAACCCCACTGCTGCAGCCCCCACGCTGCAGCACCACTAAGTCCCTCCACGGTCTGTTCAGAACTGAAGTATATCAACCCGGAATCAGGTCAGGGCTCTCCCTAGATCATGAATGCAAAGTACTTCATGAAATGTCCTTGCAGTAGAGATTAATTACCTCTAAGAATGTGTATATTCTTGTCTGCCTACTCTCTTTTTAGTTTTCGGTTGTAAGCTACAAGCCAACACCATAAATGAACCTCTTTATACCACTGGGCTTTGGACCACGCTTGATAACAAGTTAAAAGTAGAAAAGGCAAACTTGATGCATGTTTTAAACCCATTTAAAAAAAAAAAACAGGCTCTAGGTGTTCCAGACCAAATGCTGCTTATTTTACTCATAACAGCAAGGCCACAGATTCCAAAGCAATTAATTGCACCAATAAAACTCACAGGCTTTCACCAGAGAGGTTGTTCAACAAATGACAACTTAGACCAAACTCTCCCTCAGTTTGCTGCGTCTCGTGCTGCAGTTGCACCTAAGATAAATTATCTCGCTCAGCTAATATACGTATCTCATTACCATGCCTGGGATGAAAACAGAAACTTTACACATGCACTAGGCCACACCTACCCCAAGCATCCATATGACTGCATGGTATGCAGTAGCTTGTAATTAAAACTGTAGCCATCTTCAATACATTAAACGCATTTTTTGGGGTTGACAGGGAACGCATCTTTAGAACAACTTTACTTGACAATATTCTTCATGGGGCTAATTAGCTATTCTTTCCACTAGAAGAAACAATTCCCTTGCAAACTTTCTAGTTAAATCTGCAGCTGCTCGGAAGAGTATTAGCACAGCAAAGATTTCCTCTTAGCAAGCCTATTGGGAGCCTGCCCGTGACCTTACCCTAGTTGTCAGCTCAACAGAGGACTATGTAACACATTATGCAATTCGGGAGAAATCACCCTCGTGGCTGCTCACAAGGAAGCACAAGCCCTGATGAGGGTAAAAGTCAGGGAGAAAACACCTGCAGTTCCTTACTGGGTAATAGAGCCTTTTCTGTCCTTTTCCTAGGAGAGAGATGCAGGAAAAAAGTCAGACTCGGAATAGACAGGAACTTGTTTTTACACACAGAAGCTATGTGAGATTTAAATTCAGCATAAACAAACATGTCCCTGCTCACTCTGATCTCCCGCCTCCTCTGCGAGAGCCAGAGGTGTGGGGAGCCATTGCAGGTGTAGCACATCTTGTAAAACAGGCTGAGTCAGTCTCAACATTTTGTCCACTAACAAAGAAAAAAATAAATATATCCAGCTGCCTCAGCCTAGTGCAAGTCTTCGTGAGCAACGCAGCCAAAACCATACAAATCAGATAGGATAAGCAACCGGTCTAGTTTCAGAGGTATTGCTCTGATAGCCTATGACAGCTTGACCCCTGCTTTTATCTAGGGCTTTTAATCACTAGACCTGCAAATCCCACAATGTTTTGATGACCTGGGGAAAAAACGAACCAACTTTTCAGAAGATGTAAACCCAAATTTGGCACCTTTTTTATGTGCATTTTTTTGCTGAAATGTAAGGATAACGTGGCAACTTAAGTATTAATAGCTCTATCTAGAGGTATAGTGAAATTTCTGGTTCATCTTGAAGATGAGATTAACTGAAAACATATTAATGAGGAAATTTAATATTCACAGCTCTGAGCACACATTAAGGTATACATATTATCTCACCCATATCTTTCTATAGGTATATATAAAGCAGTAGACTCTGTTCTACTGTACCCTGCAGTCAGTACGGAACTTCAAGCAAACCACCAATGAGGTTGCAGAGTGCAAACACTCATACTTGCGTGGGATGCATATAGTTCTCAAACAGGGAAAGACAAACCATTAAATAGATAAATAAAAGACCTCTGAACAAGTCTCTATCTGTCTTATTTTTCTTGGGAGCCATAGGGTTGGAAAATTCTTAGCACAGGAAAAAGGACTGCAAGGGATGTCAAAAAAGGTGGCCAGTGGGGGGGGGCATCAGTAATGCAGAAAGTGTGTACATTGATCTGTGAATCCACAGCTGTCATCTCCAGTACGCAATTTTGTTTAATTTGTTTCAAAGGTATTAATGCTATGCCGGGGGATCCTGCAGACCATCTCCTCTCTTCTTCCAGGGGTAAATATATTTATAACATTCTTAAATACACGGAGTGATGCCTCAGCCCTCTCGAGGTGTTAGTACACCCAGCTAAGTGTCTCATACTGGTAGTAAGACTTTCCTACTAGCAAGACTTCCCTAGTACTTTCTGTTTTCAAGTACCTAGTACAATTTTAGCTCATTTTCTGGCAACAGCAGACCTGAAGAACAGATTCGTTCCTTCTTTCCCAAAGCTACCTTCTATGTGCTTGAGGAGCTTTATCAGGTCTCCCTTCAGTCTTTTTTTCCCTCTCAACTAAGCCACTCCAGTTCTTTAAATTTGTCCTCACAGGCAATATTTTCCAGACCCACCTTTGATCCTTCTCATTGCTTTACTTTGGATTTTACACAGATAGTTATCTGTCTCTGGGAGCGCAGTGTCCGAATCAGGACACAGCACCCCAGCTGCGGGTTGAACACAGCTGTCATGCGTCTTGCAGATGACAGACACGGTCAGATATCTCCCTGCAATGTTTACCTTTTGCACAACAGAATGACATTGCTGACTCACCTTCGGTGTGTGATGTACTATAATTGCTAGGACCTTTCCCACAGAATTGCTTTTAATTCTGGTTTTGCACATCCTAGTTTTATTCCACGTGACTACTCCCATATCCTCACTGACCACATTGCACTTACTGAATTGCATCTTATTTTTCAAAGCTGTATCCAGTTTGCCATGACCGTGTCAAGCTCTAGTCCTGTCCTTCGGTGCAACTCTGGCTTTTCTCAGCGGGGTACCACGGGAATGTATCCAGCATACTCTCTACCCCACTTTTACAAGTAATTCAGAGAAATACTGAATACAGCACAAAGCAGGGCAGGCTGCGGCAAAATCACACCCTTCTGGCTCAGCATAAAGCAGCGAACCAGTATGCTTCGAACCTGGCTTCCCATCAGCGGAGGTCTCACTTTGGAGCAGTTTTGCCAGATTCTGTCCCCTCAGCTTGTCTATCAGGATGTCGCCTGGGTGTCAAGCAGTCCTACTGAGATAGAGAAAGCTGACTGCTGCGCACGAGGCCTGTCATGCTGTCAGGGCAGGAAATTAGACAGATTTGGAATTGTCTGTCCTACGCAAATTCATTTTGGCTGTTACTCATCCCCATGTTTATCTTCTTGGTATTTTCAAACAGTTCGAGTATTTGTTCCAGTACTTTTCTGGGAACTGAAATTATAGGCAGAGCCAATAATGCCAATCTCCTCCTCTTTCTCTTTTTAAAGCTATGCGCTGTTGTTACCTGTGACAGTCCCCTGCCTTCCCAGGGTGAGGACAGACATTACCAAAAATGATGGCTCTATGCTGGCCTCAGCCAGTCCTCCAGGTTCAGGTCAGGTCCAGACAAACTGGAAGTCTCTGCCTTAGCTAAATATTCTCTATTTTAGTTTGTTCTTTGCTCTTACTTCTCTACTGCTGAACAGCCGGGCTTTCTGGTAAAGAGTGCACCACATAACAAGCACCAAACGTCCTAGCTTTTTCAGCACCGTCTAGCTTTTCTTTCCCACCCAGTGAGAGATTACCGCTTCTCTCACTCTGCCTCTTACTAGCACGGCCCTTACAGAAGGCTGCTCAGTACTCTTTCCTAGCTCAGTCCACAGCTTGACCATCTTTAATTCATCCCTGTCTCTTCATGCTTTTCCTTCATACTCATTCTTAGTTCCATAGCCTGAACAAGTTTGCACCTCTTGTATCTCCCCTTTTATAGCAAGGATTTAGATGATCTAGTTGCTGCACCTCCCCACCTCCCACATTGATGTAGGTTGAACCCGCACCTTCAACACACTTCCCTTACAGGACTACCAGCTCTCCTGAATATTTTTTTTTCCCCTTTAAACACATCTCCCATGGGATCTTTTCTGAATATATTCCAAGCTCACTATCATCTGGCTTTCTAAAAGTCTGTCGGTTTTGCCTTCTTGCACTACCTCTCCCATGAGTGAGTCTTTTGCTGATCATTCTTGCCCAAAATGCTGGCATATTCCTATTCTACAATGGTTCCTCCCTCTTGATCGCAATCACATCTAAAAGAGTCATCCTTCTGGGTACTTTTTCTATCTTTCAAATCAAGGATTCCTCAGACATAGAATATAGTTAATGATGTTATACCCTATACCCTACTACACATTAGTGAATTGGTTCTTATCCCTCTCACGTCAGCCCCCACTCATGCTACAACCCACACCACACAAAAGTCAATTCAGCATCTCACTGTGCAAAAATCTCCCCGTTAACCTCAGGATAGTTCCAAAAACGTATTAGTGCGAGCTAGCCAAATTAGCCTCATGATGTTTTTGTTCGTTATATACACCAACAGACCCAAATTTGGCTATTTTTTACACCAACAAGGACACAAATACCTTTGCCTTCAAAGGCATTGAGCTATAGGTGTCAACAACACAAGTAGAGAATGGAGTGATATTGGGCACATCTGTACCCTTTCGCATGGCCACATCTCTGTTGGTCATTAAAAGCTGCAAAAGCGAGGTGTCTACAAGACTGCAGTTCTCAGAATTACTCTTTCCACATCCTTGTGGGATACACTAGTAAACCAGTGTAAAACTGAAGCTAACTGACAATATCACAAATCTGTTCATCTCACATAAGCACTAGAGCCTGTGTACATGTATTTCCTCTCCTTCTGATGTGGTTAATGGGCTTTAAAGCGTTGCCTTACTGACTGTGTCTTTAAAGCATTAGTCAATTGGAAACAGGCCTGATGCTGCAAAGTGAGCTCTCATTTGCAAACCTCAGTCCAATTGAAGTGGATTGTGCTTCCTTAGGAGAGTGGTAGATAAATAGACATCAAATACAGCCTGAGAACAGTTCTGGTGCGCTTCTGAAAAGAGGCAAATTGAGATCTCCTACCTCCCCACAAATGGGGAAATAAAAGCTGCAGGAACAGAAATTGCAAATTCATATGCTGTGGTAAGACTTCAAGGAATATATTCGTATGGTCATTTTTCTTCAGTATAAAAAGTGGTGGGTTTTGGCTAACAATGAGAAAACATCAAATTATTCCAGTTTGTGTATTTTCATGCTTCAAAAAGAAACAGCCTGCCATTTCTATTTTTTATTAGTACTGGTCTGCATGTGTGCTAAAATTTACCATCTAGCTCAAACATCACAGTGGACCTCATGAGAAAAATCAGTGTAGTCACCAAGAGCGGGTGTGAGATTATTCTACACTCCAAAAGAAGTAAATTGGTTTTTTGGTCACCTTGTTCAGATTTACAAAAGGAGCTATTTATAATGACTCGCTCATGCACTACAAATTGGGTTTTATTAGATAAGTACTTTCCTGTCCTTGTGTTAGTTATATTTAGTTCTCATGCATTCATTTCCTGATTAATCTTAAACAAAGGCCATTTGGTTTGTATCCGTTCCTCTATGGACTACAGAAAAATGGACAGGCTGAGCAAAATATCAAGGCCCTGCAATACATCATTTTGTCTAAAAAACTGCCCCTTTTCTCTGAATACTGAAGCAATGGTTTGCCAGTACCCCCTCAGAAAGGTAGAAAATTGCATCTCTAAAAGTGCCAGGTACAGCAGCCAGCCATCCCCAGGAGACGAGCAGTCCAGCATCCCTGGAATGGGAACTGAAGGGAAACTGCACGTCCGCACCTCCAAAACCCCGCTGGTGAACCAAAGTGTTCAAAAGCTCCGACGGCTGCCTCAGAGACGGGGCGAAGGGGTAGCTTGTCCCCAGAAGGCACCGGCCAGGCTGGCCACAGCGTACAGGTGACGCGTGGCAGCCTTGTCCTCAGCGCTACCACCTGGCCTCGCGCTGCGGCAGGGGAATTAAGACAATTAATGGATGAAAACTTTCTCTGCAGGTTCCTGTAGGGCTCTTTTCTTCTCCAGCCGCAGTAAGTTTGTTAACTCCAGCGACCCGGCCAGATGCCAGTTTGGGAACCACCCTGCCATCTGACGAGTGTTCTCCCTGCAGAAAACTTCTTCATCTGATGCTCTAGACCCCAACCCCGGAAAGCGACCTGCCTGTGGGGGTGCTGACATGCACCGGGAACTCATGAGATAACCGGAGCCAGGCACAGTGGTGAAGGACGCACAAGGGCCGGTTTTCTTTCAGAGGTAGGGTCCGTCCTGCTGCGTGAGGCATCTATGCCGTGTTCCCTTCAGCGGTCACGGTGGTCACCTTTTGTCCTCGGCAGTACTGCATTTTGTTGCTGGATAAGCTGATTCCTTTGCAATAATCCTGAAAAACATCCCTTCAAATCAGAGGCAGCATCATCTTTCCCTTTGGCAATGGAAGTACTGAAGACACTCTGTTGTAATTACACAGACTACGCATTCTTTAAGCCAAATGAAAAAATTGATGCATTATCTTCTGTAAGAACAACCCTAATTCCTGCACGTTAAGATTCACATCAGTTTAGAGAGCTGTTGCTTTTTGACAGAGTCAGTTTATTTCTACACTTGAAGCTTGTTGGCAGTTCCATAGTTTTCTATTCCTTTATTATGTGGCTTCAGAGATTCCACTCAACAAATCCTATCCGATATGTTTGTACTGGCTGCACAGAGCAGCAAGACAATACTTTTTGTCAGCATTTCAAGTGCAAACAAACACTCCAAACTGCCTAGAACTAGACATAATAGTTTGCAGAAAAGATGCATGCTGTCTCGCTTTCTGGGGATGAAGTTTGCACTCAAAATTCTGCAATCAAAACACTCACACGTTGCTGTGACAATAGCTTTCCTTTAGGAGTGGGTCTGTTAAAATTTGTCCAGACGTTGTGCCTTGGTAATGAAACCCTGGATCCAGGTCCCAGCGTTGCACCTGACGCCCCAGAAGCTGCCCTGCCACGCACCGACCCACGGCGCAGTGCCAAGGGGGGGGCAATCCACCCCCTTCCCCCTCCGCGGCGCGTGATCATGGGGAATGCTTTGCCACTTGAGCAAAATACACATGTAGAGAACAAAACCTCATGGCAGGTTGCAGAAATAAGTAAAACTCGCTTTTGGTTTGAGCTTGTTTATTCCCTAAAGCTCCTGAAAGTGTATTCCGGGACGGGTACAGACAGTGCTGCTCCAGCTGGCTGGACGACCTGCCAGTGCGCTCCCCTCCGAAGGGCACGCTGTCACCCTGTCCCACTGTCACCCTGTTCCTTCATGCCTCCTACTCACAGAGCACCAGCAACGTGCCTGCAAACACAGGGCTTGAGGGCATGTTGCTTGAACACCCGCTGAAATCACCAAGCTCCTTCAAACTTTCAAATATAAAAAATAAAGCTATTTGGCTGCAGATCACAGTGCTTAGTGAATAAAAAACCTTTTGGGCAAACATCATCTGATCACAAAGTGAAGTCAGTGGTCTGTAAATGATGCTTTATGATCCAGGGGGTTCTAAGCCTGCAAATAGCATATTTATATTTTAAGTGCTTAAAACCTTATGCCTACTTGACATGAAAATTAGTATTCCACATCAAAGGAAAACAAATACTATAATTCTGTAGTCATCTGTCTCACTGGAGAGAGGAGTATTTACTGTTACAAAGCAACAGCATATGGCACATTCTCAGGTCGAAAAAGCATTCAGCAGCAGTCAGCGCAGGTTACTACGCGGAGCCAGCGTTCATCACATGCCTACGACCATCAGGTGCAGGCAGCGCATGAACACCTGTATGAAGAGACACGGGACTACATTACCATGCCAAAAACTCAGCCAGCAACCGGGCATCCCAGAAGCGACGTCGTGAGCTCAGTGCTCTCCCCGTATCACTGTAGCTCCAGGTCCTGGACATCCCCAGGGACCAGGACAGACATTCCCACGCTTGCAGCGTAACAAGCCAGGAGCCAGTGCAGGGAGTGCTGGTTTAGAGGGACGTTACCAAAGATGTTGCTGTGGGTCCCTCTGATCGTTGACCATCAGAATAAGGGAATCATCAGTGAAATGAAGGTTGCAGAACACGGGTGTCTTGCAGGCAGAAGAGAATGCATACACAGGCATTTTTTACAAATGTTGTAAGCTAAGAAAGTGTTCCTACTACTCAGACTTACTCTTCACAGCAAAATACCCAAGCTTTTGACAGAAAATCCAGTATTATTCTTTTTCCCAGGTTGGGACTCCACAAGAAAGAAAAATTTTGTCAGCTGCAGATTTCACACATGTTAAAGGTACAAACCCTGCTCTTACAGATGGATTGCACAGAAATATGCCTGTTGTTAAAAGACAGAAAATTAAAGGAGCATTTAATCATGCAAAAACTCTGACAGGCTTCTTAGCCCCAGGATAATACCTTGAGTCCATGTCCTGTAATGATTCCTGGACTCATGTACTGTCTTACAGCAGGTCACTGCAGAGATCTCAGGCAGAGGAAGGGCATAGTGGGGCCAACTATCTAATTTAATAATAAGAAACATGTTAATGTTCTTTATTGCCATAGAAGGCTTACAGTAGCAATGCAAGTACACACTCATAACTAATTTAAATTACTGCATAAACAATCCCTTTGCAGCTCTATCTGAAATTGTATTTTGAAAAATTTATTTTCATTTTAAGTGCTAGATCATCAGCTATTTTTCATCTTAATAAAACAGCTCTAGGAATCTTTTTAAGATGAACATTTATTGGCAGCAACTTACAACTACAAAGATCAGTTACCTAGAGATGATCAAAGGATTTTGTATAATTTTGTAAAAGCTGCCCTTCCTAAATTGGTAGACTAGTCAGATGTTTGAACACTTAAAAATGTGGATCCTAGTCTGACTTTAGACATCATGAATAGGAGTAAACGTACCTTTGTCTCCTCCTTGCAAATTTGCCCCTTACAACTCCATAGATTAGTTTTTATTCTCAGAGGTTGTTTTGGAAATTTACTATATAATGGCAAAAACAAGGAAGTCCCCAATCAAAAGAAAAGAAAAAAAACCCAAACCTACAACAAACTGGAAAGAAACCTTCTAAACTGGCTAAGCAAGTACTCGTGAACATCAAAAATAACAAAAAGGAAATAATTAGGCCTCACTTGTTTTTATCTAAAAGCTAAAAATACCACCGCTTCCGTTTGCAAAGAGTTGTTAAGAAATATTTGTGTGACCCTGAATTATCTGCACTTACTAATGTAATGCAGGCAGCCACATACACCACATCGTATAATCTCACGCAAGTGCCTGTCTCTTCTTACAAACACAATAAAAATGAATGCACACCTGCAGGATCAGAGCCTTCAGGTTTGGTTCATACTCCTCTGCACAGTACATCAGCTGTGCTTTTAGGCATGGCATTAGGAAAAGAAACCCTACACCCTAAATTCCATGACCTAGAGTCAAATCAGTCACAAGCGTGTAGGCTCCAAGCTGCCAAAGCTTTGGTTAGAAATCGGTGAGCGCACACACTCTGAATACGGCCCTTGTTTACTGCAGGAGATGTCGGAGAGTAGCTGTGTCACGTCTGTGTTTCAGAGGGGACTTTTCTATCACCTGTTTGGCAGAAGCCCTTACAAGGTTTGGGGCAGCAGGTTAGTTCGGCAGCCAGAGGCAGTGTCTGTCAGGTCCGAGGTTCTCCCCCAACAGCCCTTTCTTCCCTTCAGCCCTACACAGATTTTTTTTTTCAGCACGCCATGGTGCTTTGAATCAGAAATAAAGCCTCCCTGGGATTCCCCCCGCAAGCCACAAATTCCCGAGCAGCCTTTTATGAGGGGGACTTCAGTGGCAATTTCTGCCCAGATGGGAAGCTGGGTGCCCAGGACGGGGGCTGCACAGGTCCTGCAGGTCTGCAGGCGTCGGCTGCAGCCCCTGCCAGCCACCCCACGCTGTTCCCCGCTTCCGGCCACTTCAAACGGGGCCATCACGTGCCTGACAAGCAACATCAAACGTGGCAGCTGAGTTTCCCCAAGCCACTCGCTTTGATAACCTCCTCTGCATGCGTTCTGGCTCTGTACCCCCAGTGCGCACTCCTCTTCTTCCTTCTCACCAAGGTGCAAAACCAATTTTGCCTTCACCTTTGCAGTCTAAATATTCCTCGTACCTTTTTTTTTTTTTTTGTATGGCTCAGAGGGTCAAGGCCAAGAGGAAATTAAGACAGCAGTAGCAATTGTTTCCTGGTGCTGCTCCAGCGGTGCGATCGAAGGGTGTGAGTGCTCCCACGGAAGTAAGCGCAAGGACTAGGGTCTGGGAACTTCAGTGGCAGCAGCTCCAGGGTCATCACTAATGGGCTGGTCTACTTGCTTTCCTCACTTAACATCACTGACTATTACAGAAGAAAGCTGTGCATGAAGAGACCGAAGGAAGATGCCGGGTGATTTCAAAGTGACTACAACAGCATGCGTGCTTAATTCAGGTCCTTTCCTGGAGTTGCACAAGCACTCGTAGCAACCTGACCCTCTGCGTCCTGAAGGAAGCCAGAAAGCTTTGCTTAGGAGGCCAAAACAGGAATGGCAACGTGCCCAGATGGCTGTGTTTATAGAAGTCCTGGAGAGCTGTTGACCTAGTGCGGATGACTCCAAAAGCTGCCCTGCTGATCGTCATGCCTCCTCCAGGGAGGAAGCAGCGTGCGGCAGAACAGGCTTGTAAAAATGGAGACGGTGCCTGCGCTCCGCGCGCAGAACCCGACTCTGCAAACGGCGTTTTCCACGCCTGCCTGGTCGTTTGCTGGGGGAGCCACGCAGCCGCGTTCAGGCCGGAAGGGGAACGCCACGTCCCTACCATATTTATATTCCCCGTGACTTGGCGCAATTAAAATGGACGAGCACTGTCACCACTGCACAAGGAATTTTTGACGTTATTCCTCACCCCACGGCCAAGCTAGTGGTAAAAACACGGTCTCGCTGAGTGACAGCCGCCAAACCGTTGCTGCTCCCACCAGGCCATGACCAGGGAAGCAGCCGCGCGGTGCCCGAGCTGGTGCGACAGCGCGTAAGGCTGGCACAGGGTGCGGCGCTCGCCGCTGCCCTCGTCCTGGCTTGGCAAAGCTCCCTATCGCCTGCCTCATCCGTACCCGCATCTCTGGCCAAAATGAACTGCTCCCTTCTTGCCAGAGTAAATGGTCTGAGGTGAGGTGTCACTCGTCACGCAGGTGATACCCAGCGAACTCCTTTCAGAAATATCTGCTGTGACTTTGACTACAGAGTCCAAGCTGATCAGAAGGAAGAAATGCACTTCCATCTTATAAAATCAGGTCCTCATTTAGGTACCTGCATAGGTTAGTGGGATCTAGCCCTGGTAGTTCATTACAGATAAATCCTACGAGCAGCAAAGACTCCTTAAAGGAAAATCAGGGTAAGGGCTGAAAGCAGCAGGATGTTTCCATGTGAACCCTATGAGCTGTTATTTTTATCTTCACTAATGCTTCTTTAAAAGACTCAGGAGTCTGGGGCTTACCCTACATTTCCGTGAAAATGCTGCATACGTGCAGCCCATTTTATACAGGGAAAAGGCACTAAACAAGCATGGAATGGCAGGTGAAACTATCTAACTCCCTTAAACAAAAGGAATTCATTATCTAATGTAACAGGTATCTTAATGAGAAATCTGAGTGTTTTCAATTGTTTCCCTGTTTAATCTCATAAAATCAAGTATCTCATAACCTGCTAAGGGCAAAAATACACCATGACTTGCTTATTATTTTGCTGGTTAAAGGCAGTAACATAGTTCCCAAATCAAACAGCCGCACTGAGCCAGCCATGTGTTGTCCACAAGGTACCACTGACTCCCCACAGAAGTCAGCAGTGGGGCTAATTCAAGCACAGGGGCACTAGAAGAAAGCACGGTGCCCCCTTCAGCAAGTCAATAAATGTTCAAGGAACATCAAGAAACGTTCACAGGAAGCCTCGGGGGCCGGGGCGGTGGCAGAGCCCCGACACACGTTGCAGATCCCCAGGCCAGAGGAGGGGACCCCGGTGGCTCCCGGGCAGCCCCTGGGCTTTGCAACAGGGACACGTGCTGGCCACTGCAGACAGAGATCCCCTCCTGCCGCAGCTGAAATCAAGCCAAGGCAACGGTAGTGGTCGTGGCAACCATCTGGACGTATCTCCCTGCCTCCTGTGTCCCTCAAAGTCTCAAAATTTGGTAGTAGTGTAAATGATAAAAAAACTGCAAGCCACTTTTATGAGACGCATTATGTGTTATAATTTAGAAGCAAAAGGCAGCTGTTTGGAGGAATCGCAAGTCGATAAATGGTCAAATGCAGGCATGTTACATGTCGCCTTCTGTCTCCCTATACATGCTCCACCTCCTAGTAGCAATATCTCTTTTATATCCACAGCACCTCAAAAACTGACCTTAGACTCCCCTAGTACCTGCCCTCCCACATCCTCCTGTATTACCATGCACCAAAGATATCAGTACCTTTCTTTTATCCAAATCATTTAAAGAAAACTCATCACCTGCATTTTTTAATTGCTTGCAATGAATAAAAGATGATATATATAAAATCTATATTTTCTACATGCAACTGAGAACCAACAACATCTACTTATCCACTGCTTTATTATGAGGGAGAAAACTAAGTATGCCTTCGGCATTTAATTTAGGGACTAAAAATTCCTTGTTATAGAAACATGGGGCCACAGTTGCTCCCAGGGCCATGGCACCAAGTCAAGTCAGGCCCTGCCAGTGGACATGCGTGTGATAAGACACGCTTAAGATCCTGTGGCAGTGAAGCCTGGGCTTCCCTTCTTTTCCCTTTTGCCTCTCATCCAGTGTGAATTTCTTCCCTTCTTTTCTAATGTGATGATCATTATGGAGCATCCTGCAAATGGCTGAGCAGTTCTCACCATTCCTCTGGCACAGGGAAGGTGCAGTCACCCCTCTGTTCCGCAAAGCCGGGGTGCCCCTGAGAGCGCAGAGATTTTTTCCTAGGGACAGAAGAGCTGGTAACTATCTGGAAACATTCTTTACTTTGATAGCCACCCATGTGTTAAAAAAAAAAAATTCCTTTAAGCTGCCATTGTCATATCAATAATGTGTAACACCATCCCAAGTTAAAAATCCATGGTGATTGTTAGCTACCCACTTTTGTCCGACTGTCCCATTTTCACCTGTTTTAAAAGCAAATATGAAATCCCTGGTCATAACACCAAGACAATTGTGAGAAAAAGAAAAACAATTATCAAAATATTAATTCTGCATGTGTGTTAAGGAACTAATTTCCCAGTTGTGTCTATGTCAGTGCTGCTCAGCATTTATTTGCACGGTAGCTGATAAAGCAGAAATGCATCCCTTTTGGAACAAGGGCCCCATTGACAGTGGTTGCACCAGAGGAAAGTGTTACGTATATTCCTGGCTCTTCTAACAGGTGGCTAAGAAGCAATGCCATTAGCGTGTCTGAATATTAGCAGCATCTGAAACTGGAACAAATGGCTTGATTAGCAAAGGATAGCCACTTCATATTTCTTTGTGTTCTTCACTGAAATTGGAGATTTTGATCCCTTAGAAAGCCAAGCACACTCCTGGAAATTAAATGGTCATTATAATTCTATACCCAAGCTTTAAACACCGACTCACTCCTGCTGTCAACACAGATTGTTTTGCCACAAAATAAGAGGGAACAGGTATGCTTGAGGATAGGTCATAAACTGTGGACCTTCTTCCACAAAGCTTGTGCCCTTGCCTTCTCATAAATTTGAAATGAGAAGTTTGGCAGGTTAAATCAGCTGAACCAATCCACTTACCCAGCTATAAAGCAGGTGAAATACTTCATATGTTATTTTTATATCAAGGCATGACAGATGACATTGTCTAACTCCAGTAAATTCTGTAATTCAATGTAACTAAGAGAAAAGCATCCATTTTTCCCTGTTCGTTATACTGATAGCGTACTGTTTGTCTCCTTCAAAAATGCAATGAATCCCCACTCTGCAGTGCTGATCACCCTCGTTATAAAACCAGTCTACTTTTGTACCAAATCATTTTCATATTCATAATCAGCACCAAGTTCTATAGGGCAGGATGGCCATTTTCTCCAGGAGTCACTTGATCCTAAATTGATATCAACAGTCCCATTTCTAGCCACCAGAAATCTAAACAGGACTCATTTTCAGCTGTTTCCATCTGTGCACTGCCCCAGGAATGAAGGGAACAGAGATTTGCATGTGGCAGAGTGACCCAAAGCTCTGAAGGAAGGTAAAGGTTGCTGTACATGTGCACACCGAATGCAACAAAACATGCTGCACCAGCACTTCGGCTAGGACGTGTAATTGAAGCATTACCTACTGTATTTGCTGAGGAACACAAGACCTCTGAGGCGTGGCAGCAAGGCTTATTTTTATTGAGATTACCCTGCTGATGTACATTTAGCAGTTATCTTAAATGGATTCCCACTTAATGTTGTATTGAGCAGTTTTTATTTTTTCCTGTAGATAAACACAAATAAGCTGCTGTTGCATAGCGTCACTGGCACAGTATGACTACCGCATTTTCATCCTGGCAATGGGCTTTGGTAAAGTACAGTCTAAAGGCAGGTGGGATTTACTACCTCAGTCAGGTACATCATGTACTGGGAGGAAAATGATTGTGAATTCATTTATGAAGTTCTCATTCTGTTAGTTTTTCTTTTGTCATAATTTAAAGGTAAGAAGAAAAGTGGTGGTGAGGAGTGATGTAGACTGTAGAAGAAAAACCCACCTAAGATCTCAGAGAGAAAGTTTCTCAGCTCTGCTTCAAAGGAAACCGTTCATTTGACACTTACTGTTCATGCACAGTACCTGGGCAGTGATCGATCACTCGGCAGGTACCTTGCAGATTTTTTGATTACAATCCATTTTAAGTTTTTAATGTTTTCCTTGTCCTCATGAAGTTTCTCAGGACTTTGTATATTCATTAGCTTACAACAGAAAACACTGCTACCAGCTGTTTCCTCCCATCATTCCTCCCAAAATGGCTGTGTTGGATTTTGTGACATTCAAATTTGATGCAACTGCTCTGAGGAGAACAAAAGTGATTTCAGAGGTAACTATGGGTTGTAAGGACTTCCATAACTCCATTCCTACCACCAGGATACAGGCACTCTTCAAAGGAGTCTCCTCCTTTGGTTGGCCTCAATAAGATACATCATTTTTATTACTGCTGAGAAACACACATTGCAAATTTGCATTAGCAGAAGAAAGAGAGAGAGAAGAGCTGGATTTTGAAGGTCCAAATTTTCTCAACTGTGGAGGTAAAGTGGTGCATTCATTTGTATTTGAAAGTATTTTATTGTTATGAAGTATTTTATCACAAGTATTTAACTGAAAGTATTTTGCTGGTTTTGAAATTATTTTATCGTTGCAAACAATTTCTAAGTGTCAAAATTAACTTCACCTGTGGCAACCCCACATTCATTACGTGCTTAACAGAGCCTGTGAGCACGTGCATGTGGAGCAAGCTTGCATTTGTGCATAAAAAAAATGCAGGATGGACATTGTCTAAGTTCAAGCACATATATAGTGAATTGCTCATGGCTTTGTGTACACAAGGACAAGTGAACTCGCTTCCAAAATCCAGAAAGCACCTTACACGCTCTGGGTGGGAGATACTGTTGCAGAAACACAGTGTCCTAATATTTTTTTAGATTTTGGCAGGTATCTGAGACATCTGAATAGACCTGACAGATGGTGCAAGACCTCTGTGCCCCGCTGGAGAAGCAACGTGGCGGTGGGGCGGCCCGGGCAAGGCTGGTTAGCACCTCTCAGATAGCACAGGATGCCGGCATGGAGGGAATGAAACCCCAGCCCCCGTGTCCACCCATCAAAACCCAACTCGCTTGCAACTGGGCTTCTCCTTTGTGGCGGCTGGTGCTCCAGGAGCATTGAGCCAGAGCTGAAGGACAGAGTACCGGCACGCCACGTCACAGCCCGTGGGCATGGGAAGCGGCAATTCCTGCGCCGGAGAGCTTTCTGACCACACTGTATTTACACTGTATTTACAGGGAAGTTAGTCCTGGAAGCCTAATTATGTAAACAAGCTTTTCTAATGAACCCTCTCTCCCCTCCAGAGCAAAATCTCTAGATAAGCCCTTAATTTTGCCTGTTACACAACTCAGAGTAAAACTCAAATCCGTGAAATTTGTCCAGCTACGAACGTCTCCTATTAGACTCTTTAGATGAACATGTTCAAACCCCTGAGAGTGACCAAAGAACCAGGGAACCTGCTCCCTCCAAAGCCTCCAGACTGCCTGCTAGCAAGATAATACATCCCTCCTCTCTGTACAGCAACAGGCCAGCCAAGACTGTAAAATGTCATTTATTGCATGCACATATCAAGGAATAAAAGGAAAGAGGACAATTTATATAAGCATAGCAAAGCCCCAAGACGTAATTGCTTGAATTGGTTAGGAAAGCTGATAGAGATTAAGAGCCACCTTTTTTCTTCTCCAAGTATGTCTGTATGGTATGGCATGGAAGCATATTTAGCACTCGTAAAAACAGAAAGTCTATGAAACATACATCGTACTGTAGAGACGGCTGAATGTCTTCCACTGAAAATTTTAACTGCCAACAAATCTCTGAGGGTTTCCAGAGAAACCGTTACTACTGCTATTATTTTAGCATTAAGGACTGGATTCTCTAGAACTGGACCACAATACCGCTGTAGTAAAGACACAAAAATGTGTAACAAACCCCTGTTTGTTAAGGAGTGCATCATAATAAACACACGCACACTCACATCCAGCCTGTTGGGGGGCACACATATGCAAGAGCAAAGCCACGGTCCTGCCTGATGCACCCTGAATTCTCAGCAGCCTTTAGCAGAGGATAAATAGAGCAAGTGACAGCAGGCACTGGAGTTTCCATTTCATTGTTGCAGGCAGCAAGCCTGCCATGATTCCCATAAACACCTTCATAGAGACAAACCTTGTCACCATAAATAAAAAGTAATACCATGTACAGTAAGCTTACCAAAACAACCTCTCACCCAGAGGAACTATATACTGAGTTAAGACCACTCTACTTGCATAAACATATTGGAGTCAGCCTTCAGGATAGTTAAAATAGGCAATCCAAGTTTACAATCCTTAGGGCAAAATTAAAATGGCTCAATGCTGAAGTCCCATCTACTATAATACCAGTTTCTGACTTTCTCCTCAGCAGCGGTTTTGATAAAATTAGGACGGTGATGGCATGTAACACCAAGAGCAGATGCAGCAGGCACCTTGGAGGACCAAACAAAATGTACGTTCAGGGTTCGATCTCACCATGCAACATCGAATGTGCAAGGAGCTGCATCTCCATGTCACAAGGAGAAGGTGATCCTCAACCATCACTGCTCCTTGGAGCATGCTGGCTCCCGGAAGAGTTTCCTCCATTTTTCCCTTAGGTGTTTGAACAGGCATTTCTAGCTTTGCCTAGGCTCTACTCCTTAGAGCATAAATGAGCCAGATACATGTTAGTCATTTTACTCATTAGTTAACAGGGCTGGAAAGGCTTTCAGTAAATCTGTAAGGTAATAGGACAGGAGTGTGGCATTCAGCCACGCTCGTCCCTGAACCGCAAAACAGATTTTATCTTACTGTCACATGCCTCCTGTGTGTGCACATGCAGGAGGGCACAGGAGAAAGGAAAACAGACAGATAGCCATTAGGTAGGTTTACAATAACAAAATAAACCCATCTTTGTATTCCCCTTCTCAGATTTTCAGTTATCAAATTTCCTACTATCAGGTTCTGACTGCCCTGCCAACTGCAATTTCATGCAAATCTTGCATCAGTGTTTGGCAGGGTATACTTTTTTGGTGTACTCTGCTGTGGTTAATTACTGCATCTGAAATTCGCTTCTTCCTCTTCTGCCTCCTGCAGAGGTGTTACAGAAAGCCATCGTTTATGCACACAGCTCTCATTAGAAATCTGATGAAACACTAGCAGAGAAAATGTTGCTGAGTCATTTGCATTGGATGTAATCATTATTTATTCACATGTTTTATTAAAACAAATAAGTAGTGAAATCCATGGCAATGTTATAGGAGCTGAAAAAAAAAATTACTAACATTGCTGTTTGATTCAGAACCTCTTTGTATGAGGGCACAATGGATTCAACTATGCTAAATTACCAAGGGTTGGCAAAGGCACATGAAAATTTCACTTTCCTGCACTGACGGGACCTCACTACTTACTTGATGGGGAACAATCCCGGAGAGCAGGCAACTAGTATTTCCAGTGCCACCTTTCTTCAAATTCACCGATGAAAGATTGAGGGGTTTGAAGGGGTCATACCTAGCTGATACACATAGTTGACCACATCTACTCTGGAGACATACTGGCTTTCTAGCAGAGATGAGAGGGCAGCAGCCCTGCTTCAGTGTAACCCTACCTATAGCTGAAGCTACAGCCTGGGGCTCTCTGCCAACAAATAGGATTTGATATCCTTTCCTGGAAGACGTTTTCAGTTAGAAGGATAGAACCCAAACTATCCTTTCCTGTGCCTCAATCACATTTGATCAGGAATGTACCTTTAAGAAACAAATATCTTTTTTAGTAGTACTTGCTTCACCAAAAATTTTGCTCATAAACAGAAAATAGGTACAGTTCAGCTAACTGTTTTTAAAAGTACTGTAACATCATCACAAAGCAGCAATGTGCAGAGACCTGGCAAGAGCACAAGTCTCTAAATTTTTCCTTGTTTTCTTAAGTCTCAAAAGAGCTTTTTAATCATATGAAGCCTCTCAATTAATGAAAATCAAACCCAAAACAATATCTAAAGGACATGCTATCATAAAATAACCATTTTTTTTCCCCAGCATCATTTTAATCTCTCTCACAGTGATGTTGCATGTACACTATCTGGTTTCTATGGTGCTTTCTAGAGGCAGAAACCATACAGGACAGGAACATATTAATTGGCCAGTAAGATGTTTCTTGTTATAATTTTCTGAACACTGAACTCGCACGTGCCGAAGCACAGCAGCTCAGTAAAACAGCAGCCATGCAGCATGCATAATGCCTCCCACACTCAACGTGACAAGTGAGAGATACCTTCCCTGACCCCTCTATCCCCCAGAAGTTTGAAATTATTTACTATGTCAGAACATAAAAGAGACGTAATGACGGCCCAGTCTCCCCCTGGTCTCACGCCAGCTACGGGGGTTCCTTGGGCTCCAGAGAGGGAGAGAAGCAATGTCTCGGGCCACGGCACGAGCCCAGGGATGCACCCGACAAACCGAGCCGCGCTCCTGGGGACAGGCTGGCAGGCTGGGGAGGCACGACAGGCACTTTCGGTGCCGTGCTATGGCTGCGATCGCCATAAAGAGCAGTACCCATACGCAGGCTGGCCTCTCCCACCAGCCACACCGCGTGGAGACGGTTTTGTTGCAGTTGTATCAGTGTAAATAGGGAGCCATACTACAGAGTGATGCGCATTTAGTGTCACTCACCCATTTCATTTTTTTACATTAATATTACCTGGGGGGGACAGGGGAGATTTGGCAGTCGGACAGAGTTGTGATAAATAATTTTCTGCACTTAACTGCACTGATACATTACACCAGCCTAAGGTGATTTTGCTGCTATTCCCATAGAAAGAGTAGAAAAATGGAGATTTTAGCCCCTCCAGTTTGCAGCACAGCATGTTAGTTTAAGCTAAGTTTAAATTTGAAAACTTCTGCCTAAAATAAAAATTTTGTTTAAGTAGATTTGATTAATTTAACAGTCAAGCACAGAAGGAGTGAACTGAACAGAGCCACACAGAAGAAAGTATGTTTGCAAATGTCTATTCACAACTGTTAAACTACAGTCAGAAGCAGGCAAGATCAATCTGTGATGTAAATAGACTAAATATCCTATGATCTCATTAGTGAAAGTTAAGAAATATATAGCATGAAATACATTGCATAACACTTTCCCAATTAAGCAGCTGAGCTCTTTATCAGAATGCCAGTTAAGGTGATCTTTCCATCTTCTCCATACATGTGCTTACATATTTGTCTGACTCCACGCTGGAAACTACATTTGAAGTCCCAGATGAAATAAGTAGATAAGTCATAGTGGAAAGGCTGAATGTAAAGTAAATTCCAGCTATACCACAAACTCTGAGTAACTTGGTGAAAACTGTTTTAGAGGACTGATGATTTTTTGCCTTTCTTTTCATGGCTTTTTGCTGTCCTCCTTCCTCCAGGTTTGCACCTTTAGCACGGGTACAAAACAACTCTCTCTGCCAAGCAATTCCCATAATTATGTCACTACTAAATCATTCTTCCCTATGAACTCCTGAGGCTGCTGTTCAGTGACTCACTGTAGTATCATGCCTCAAAGTAATTTAACTTACTCATATCAAACCTGCTAGGAATTTTTGGAAAGGTGAATCAGAAGGCATCCTCTCCATTAATTAAGCTTCACAATATTTATTTCCCCCATAGGAAGAGTTTTATTGTCATTCTAATAGGTGAAATGAATGTCAAAGATCAGCGTCACTCATTTGTACAGCAGAAAGTAGCAACTACTGAAAGAGAATCCAAAAACCTACTTCTCTGTTTGTTGCCATTATTTTTAAAGACCTGCGCAACAATCTTGCAACGCCACTGAAGAGTCTTTGTGCCACACAACACCACAAAGACTGTCCTTAGCCCTCAGGGCTTCAGCTAGATCCTATGGGGTATTAGATACCCAACTTTGCATGGTTTCAGTGGAAGCCACGAACTTCAAGAGGACTTAGATTTTAAAAGCTCTTTAAAGATCGGAGCCTCCTGAACTAAATAAGAGAGAGACAGAGAAATCTGGAGTAGCAGAAAGCAAATGCTGCAAATTTTTTTTTCAGCTAAAGAAATCATGCACAGGAACTAAAGGCGAGATATTCAAAAGTGGTCAGCACTGATTTAAACATTCAACAAACTGATGTCAGAAGTACCATTTTGTTTCAATGGCCCTCGATTTAGATTAGCATGGGAAAATTTTTAAAAGTCAGTTATGTTCTTGTATAGAAATATATTATATTCTTATATAATATATTCTTATTCTTATATTCTTAAATTCTTATATAGCCTGTGGCAGAAACATGAACTGTACTAAGAGCTCAGAGGAGTAGAAAATCAGCAGGCTGGTAAAGACCTTTTACCAAGGTTCATCATGGCTTTTTTCTTTTGATTGTTTTCAATCTATGCCTAAAGTTTTGCTTTTTCATTTCTCAATGTACAGTGTACTAACTTCAGTAGTGAAAGGAAAATATCATTAAGTAGTTTATGCAATAATTACAAGGTTGCTTGGCACCCTCAAAGTTTCCTGGGACTCTTGAAAGGAAAGTTTGCAGTCAGTTTTTTGGTTTGTTTCCATCAGATAGCTTTGCTTGTGCAACCAATATATTCCACTTTTATTTAAAACAAATCTTCACAGTGTTGAATGACTTCACAAAACTGTACACTTTTAACTGGAATATTCTATTTAAGGGATGTACTTTGCAGATCTCTGCATGAAAAAGCCCCAAGTGTGAATCACAAGTGACCAGTGTATCCTCCTCCTGCAAAGCATGAGAGATGCTGCCAGTCATCACAGTGGGCTGAACAGAGAACACATAGTTATTAACAGCTGTCTCATTTAACCTTCTGTTAGTAAGCTCGGCAATGCTCCTTGTGCTGAAGACACAGTAAAGCCCATTAACCATATTCCACTACAAATACCTTGGAGTTTAATCAAGTCAGACACCATTTTTTATATAAAGATTCTGTGTGAAAATTTATGGCTGCTGCTCAGCTTCTGCATGTCCTGCATTACTGACAGAAAACCAGAGTGTATCCAGGGCAGTTGTTGCATGTCATCTATAAGCAACAGCTTATCCAATGAGAACGTCATTGCAATAATAATATTTGTGGCTCTGCAGGGATAGTTTGTTTTATTATGTAATTTACTTCAAACACAGCACTTGTTTTAAACATGGCTAGAATTTTGTGAATATCATTGCCACTATTACGTAATTGTGTGTGATTTCATTTCTATGCACAAGTATAACCAACCAACACTGGAGATTATGCTTTCACTTCCACTGACACCTTTGTTGCATTGTAGTAGCCTAGAGTCTTCTTTCAGTTCTTCCATGATTCAACTTAAAATTCTTAGTGTTATTCACCCTCACGCTTTTCCCTGTCATCACTAATATTATGTCAGAAAACAAAACAAACTTGTTACACTGTCCTCCCTTGGACTTTTCGACATGATTTTCCCCTGGTCAGATAAAACCTGGAATTTCTTAAAATCTATCCATAAAAGGACAAACACTCCAGAAACCAAAAACCTCACAAAAGAATCACAGTATACTTTCATCACGTACAGATTCATCTAGGTTTGAAAATCTAGCAAAATAAGGAACTGGTGATCAAAATACTGTGAGGATCAGTAATATCACCAAAAAGCACCAGAACTGTGTTTTGATAATGCACCCATAATAAGATTGGGAAAGTAAGAGAGTGGATACAAAACTAACCACACCTCTGGAATGAAAGGTCCTGAAGAAATCTGAAGCACTCACTTGAAGACTGGGGTATTTTCTCAGCTGTTGGCACTTTCCCCACACATAGCTAAAGCGGCCCCTTTCTGACCAGCCACATTCCCACCTCATCTCGTAGCCCAGCTCCGACCTTTTTGTGGGCGAATTGCACTCACTCTGTATAATGACACACCATAAGAACAAACTTGCCTTTGAGAACTACTCACGCCCTCCCTCCCCACAAGGTCTGGCACCATCACTATGGCACAGCAGCAAAGGATGGCTCACCACCCTGCTTCACGTCAGGCTCATGCTGAGCCACATCTCTACTGTCACTGAGGGCCATACTGGGCAGAGCACTCAGGCCTGCAGGCTGAACAACATGGACTGACTTGAGTCAACACTGCTCCTGCCTAGGACCTTCTATGGCACTTCTGTTTACCTAGATTGTCTTGGGATCCAGTGCAGGGCCTGTAATCTCACAAACAGTTTTTCTGTGGCTCTTTGTTCAAAATATTCAAAATAATGACTAATTATATTACAGTCCAGCAGAGTATTTTTTTACAGCATGACACTCGGGCTTGCCATGATGAGTCTGGAGGGGTTTCCATCTGGAGGGGTCCCACAGCAAACTATCCCACCAGCAAAGATCAAGAGAGGAACCAGAAACTTTGAATCAAAGAAAGAGCAAGTCACACTGACACTGCGGACATCTGGGATGAGCCAAGTAGATTCCTTGGCACTAAACCACAAGTTTAGCTATCAAATTCCCCACAGGAAAACAATGCAGTTGGTACCACATGGGCATGAGCCAATCTGCACTATTAAACACAAAGGACACAGGGAACTTTCTACTGCAGACAACAAACCTAGTACTCACATAGACAGACTGGCCATTCCCTCTTCCTTTGGCTTCACATCTTATTAATTGTCCACTCAGAGCCTCATAAGATCATAGACTCATAGCACCATGGAATCTTTGGGTTGGAAGAGACTTTTAAAGGTCATCTAGTCCAACCCCCTGCACTGAGCAGGGATATCTTCAACTAGATCAAGTTTCTCAGAGCTCCATCCAACCTGACCTTGAAGGTCTCCAGCAATAGGGCATCTACCATCTCTCTGGGCAACCTATGCCAGTGTTTCATCACACTCACTGTTAGAAATCTTCTCCTCATATCTAGTTGAAATCTGCCCTCTTTTAGTTTAAAAACAATACCCCTTGTCCTATCGCTACAGATAAAGTCTGTCCCCATCTTTCCTATTAGGCCCCCTTTAAGTACTAGAAGGCTGCAAGAAGGTCTCTCCAGGGCCTTCTCTTCTCCAGACTAAACAACCCCAACTCTCTCAGTCTGTCCTCACAGGAGAGGTGTTCCAGCCCTCTGATCATTTTGGTGGACCTACTCTGGAGCCTCTCCAACAGGTCCATGTCTTTCCTGTGCTGAGGACTCCAGAGCTGGACACAGTATTCCAGGTAGGGTCTCGCCATAGCAGAGTAGAGGGGCAGACTTCTTGGGGGTCACACCCCTTGACCTGATGTCAAGGGGGCAGACCCCTCAACCTGATGGCCATGCTTCTTTTGATGCAGCCCAGGATACGGTTGGCCTTCTGGGCTGCAAGTGCACATTGCCGGCTCATGGCCAGCTTTTCATGCACCAATATCCCCAAGTCCTTCTCAGCAGGGCTGCTCTCGACCCTTCATCCCCCAGCCTGTACTGATACTGGGGGTTGCCCCAACCCAGCTACAGGACCCTGCACTTGGCCTTGTTGAGCATCATGAGGTTCACACGGGCCCATGCCTCAAGCTTCTTCAGGTCCTCCTGGATGGCATCCCGTCCTGCAGGTGTGTCAACCACACGACTCAGCTTGGTGGCATCTGCAAACCTGTTGAGGATGCACTCAATTCCACTGTCTATGTCATTGATGAAGATATTCAACAGTACTGGTTGCAGTATGGACCCCTGAGGGACACCACTCATCACCGATCTCCATCTGGACATTGAGCTGTTGACCACTAACTTCTGGATGTGACCACTCAGCCAGTTCCTCATCCACCCAACAGTCCACTCA
>NW_010509961.1:0-51144 GCF_000687285.1 Phaethon lepturus
TAAAAGAATATGTAAAATATATATTATAATAATTATAGTTAACTCTTAATCAAAGTTAATATTCCTGACGCAAGCCAAAGTTCAGACTAAGACTTAATATGATTTAGTTTCTAGAATATTACTAACAGTGTTAACATTCTTTTTTTCTCCATGGCAGATAGTACAGTGGCTTACAACACAGGCTTTTTTTTTCTGGATTTTTATATTCTCACATTAAAAAAAACAAAGTATATTTTTTCAATCTTGGCAAAACAAGGATTTTTTTCAACAAAAGTAAGCAGATATTAACATACGGGACAAGAGAAAGGCAGCAGCATTCTCCTCAAAGCTTCTATATATCATTTATCTGTCCTGTAGGAAGAAAATAATGTAAAGCATTTATTAGCATTTCCAAAAGCTCTTCTTGAGCTGATAGAGAAATCTTGTCGCAGATGCAAGCCTGATGTTAGTGAATTCATTTGCAAATGTGAAGTCCAAATTAATGCAGAAAAAAAACTGGGAGCTGCAGACCTATTACCTTTACAACAAGTTATGTGTGCAGCAAAGATGGGAAAGAACTGCAGCTGAAGACAATAAAATGCTGGACCTATGTGAGACTGAAACTTCTTTGAGCCTTCAAAAGCTCAACAATAAAGTCTCCCCACTGTGATCCTCAATGCAATATACACAACTGATAATCACAAGACAAAAACGCATTACATACTTAGAATAGATCCTGTGTCTGCACCTGTGTTGACATATAGTCGTCCAGTGCTTCATCACTTACTGGAGAATGTTAAATTCTGACTGTACCTATGAAATTAAAATTATCTTGCCTATGACACAATGGTTTACATCTCTCTAACAGAGTTCTTCCAATTTCTTTTGAAACATCAATACTCCTGCGGTGGAAGACATTAGTTATACATTTGTTTTGGATGGATATATCTCAAATTCTTTAATGGAACTACTAGATTTGTGAATATTTTAAATAAAAATGGTCATTCAGTTTCAACTCAAGCAACATCTTTAACATACCATCTCTGCTTTACCAGTTCACAACTTTATCAAGCATTGTTTATGCACAGTTACTATGCTCATCCTCCTTAGATGACTATAGTACCTACACTGCAAGGGAAGGAAGTGTAAGGAGTGGATATATAGAAGAAAGATTTTTTTAAAAAAAGAGACAAAGACAAGGAATTAGGGAAAAAAGGTATGGAGTAGAAATAACAGAAGGAAGCAGAAGAAAAGAAGAAGAAGAGGAGAAAGAATACAGAGAGCAAAAAAGAAGGCAAAAAAGACATACTTTTCTGTTCCTCAAGAAAACTGACAGAAAAGAAACACATGAGAGAATAAGTTACAGATGAGATGAGTGGAAATAATTGTTTTAAGAAAACATTTAAAATCAATATGTAAAAATAAAATCTGCACAAAAGTTTAACTTTCTCTGTGAGGATATTTCAGAAGTATGACCCTGTGACAAACTGAAGTTGGATTAATCTGGCTATAAATGAAACAAGGTCCCCGGGGACCTTTTAGTTAGAGAGGAGATAATACATTTTGGTTAATATTATTTGGTATTGCTGATGCTAGCTGTGCATTACAAAATTAGACTTGTTGAAGGAAAAGGTGAGAGGCATTTCAAGAACACAAACTACATTGAAAAGTTATCAGAACAGTAGTTAAATTTATTTCTATTTTAATTTGTTTACTTGAAATGTGTTTGAGTGTCTTAAGCGTCATCTTGTACATACTATTGAGAACTTTTCTTGTTATTTTTCTGGATCATATAGTTACCTCTAACTTTTTCGATTGACTCTATAGAGAGGTGAACACCTGCTCTGACTCAATGGCACCAAATAATGGACAGAGGTCTAGCAGATGCCAAAAGTAGGTGAAAATAAACAAGCTGGTCAAAATAATGCATGTTAGTGCCTATTTTAGGACTGAAGGAGATAAGACCTCCTGAGGTCTCTTACAGCTTCAGTTTAGTCCAACGCACTGCCCAAAGCAGGGCCAGCTCTGGGGTCAGACCAGGCTGCTCACGGCTTAGTCTATTTGGGGTTTTCTGCTCAACTTCAGTTGAACTTTGGCTTTTTTGACACCATCTCTATATGCCTGGGCAATATATGTAGATTCCTCCTGTGCAATCTGTCCGTACTTCTAGCCTATGTCCTGCCTTTTTGCATCGGTGCTCTAACCATCCTAGCCAAGGCAGTCTCCTGATATGTCTGCTTCTCTTCCCAAGTACCAGGGTAGACCATACCTGCAGTGGGACAATGCCATCCTTAAGGCTTTCCAGCTTTCCCAAGCTCCTTACCCTTTCAGAGGCAACATCCATCTGGATGCCACCTACCAGTTTTGTGAATAAGCCAAAATCTGTTTGCCTGATATGCAGAGTATGCACTGTCACCTTCCTTACTCACCTCAGGATCATCAACTCCTGTATTTAACTACTCTGTCACTAAAAGCAAGGCTGCCAGTTGTTACCTCATCCCCAATCAGTTCTTGCTTGCCAGAGAACAGCAGATCCAGCTGTGCATATGCCTGGTTGGTCCACCCAGTACCTGCACAAAGAAATTATCCCCATGCCCTCCAGAAACCTCCTGGACTGCTTGTGTCTCGTTGTGTTGCCTTCTAGCAGATGACTGGGAGTGGAAAATCCCCCATGAGAGCAAGGGTCTGTGATTCAGAAACTTTCTCATTTTTTTTAAAGAAGGCTTCATCCATTTCCTCACCTTGATAGTGTCAGCTGGAAAAATATCCCAGCAGGATGTGACAATTACCGGTCACTGCTCTGACGTGACTCACAAACTGAACCAAGTGGTTATGGTAACCCAGTGCAAAGCTAACCTGAGAATATAATGACAAAGGACAAAGGAGATATAACGGACAATGAAGGACTCCTACAGGATAACTAGAACGGGGCTAATTTCGTTTGAGTGTCTACACAGTACACTTTTACCACTGAACTAGCTCCCTCTTGTAAATTTTCAGTCAATGGCAGAAAAACAGGCCATTTGAAGGCACCATTCATTTCTCCTGACAGATATCTGAAGTAGACCAGATGAATTGCTCACTAGAATCCTTTTTCTTTCTACTTACTTTGGAGTTCTGACAAGTCGCTCAGATGTGGATTTCTGCACTGTAAATATCTGAAATATGATAAGATGAACCTCTTCCTCAGTGACCACCTACCTTCACAGAGTTGACAGTCCTGAAAATTAGTTTGCTGTGTTTTTCAGCCAAGATGAGTTATCCATTACACAGCCTCAAACAGGTTATTTTCCAATGCTCACTGTAAATAAATAAAGTAATAAAATATTCTGCAGTTCAGAGAAAGAGTGATCAAGGGAAAACTTGAATTTTAGACAGCTGATTGTTCCTATATGCCCTTCAGGCTGCTCACAAATCATCAAACCAAACAGTAATTTAGATCTTAGATTTTAAGTATAGGTAATTTAGATGACCACTGGAGGTTATCTTTTCAGATCTCCTGCTCAAAGTCCAGTCAACTTCAAAGATACATTAGATTGCCCAGGACGTTGTCCAGTCAGGTGTTGAGTATCTCTAAGGAGGGAGACTCTACAAACTCTCTGAGCATCCTGTTCCAGTGTTTGATCACCCTAACTTTTTTCCATATGGTCAACTGGAATTTTCTTTGCTAAAACATTTGTTGACTTTTGTCATGCCTGTCCACACAGAGTTTGACTCTGTCTTTGGCCTAAATACCCATTAGGCAGTTAAAGGCAGGAATAAGATTCCCCCTGAGCCTTCTCTTGTCCAGGCTGAACAATCCCAGGGCTTTCAACCTCTCCTCACATGACAGGACAAATATTGAAAACTACAAACTAAGTTACGTTTTGCATTTAAATGTCCTATTACATATTGGCATGGAAGGCTGGACTTGCTGCCATTCTGTATAACTAAAGTTATAATTAACTCAACTTTGGTTCTGGAGCATCTGTTGATAAGTTAAACATATTTTAAGTTAAATTTCTTCCCTCCATGTCTTTTAAAGATTCACCTTCCCTTCCTTTTTTTCCCTGCCTTCCTGTTGAAGTGAACTGTACTTTGTTGCAGTGTTGAACATGAGTAATTCTTAATTTTAATGAGTCATACTAGTGAATTTCATATGACAGTGAATATGGAATATCCAATATTTTTAGCTGTAATTTCTGAAGTTTAAGGTGTAATTTTAGCAATACTGCCTTTATTTTCAACTCATCACAATTAGCACTTAAATGTTACTATATCATTTTTTGTCCAACACATAAAATTTTTAGCATTTTTATTTTACATTCATTTTTACTTATTTTCTGTTATATTAAACTAAAGGTATTTTACACTGTTTTACAAAATATTATTCTTGACTATACTCACAAAGGTGTTAACATGACCATACTTCTCCTACCTCTGGAAGACCCTGAACCTGTTTGTACCTAAAATACTCAGGAAAGGTATTCATGTCTGACATTTTTGGGGAGGTCTGTGTGATAAATAAATATATCTAAATTTAACCAAATAAGTTATTTTTAAAAAATATTTTCTAAGGTTTCTTGGTTGGCACTGTATTTTCCTTTTACTGTTTTGTTTCCAGTCTACTTGGACTTATGGTGAGATATTAATCTGACCACCCAGATGCAGGCAGCTTCTGTATAAGAAGAAAGATTGTCCAAAAAGAATAACTAGCAAAGCTTCCTGAGACATATTGCTTGTTCTTGCAGACAGAGGAGAAATTATTTCAACAAAATGGATAAAGATTACTACCAAGAGGAAACTAGAAAGGGAAAACTAAACCCCTTATATCCTGTTATTTTTAGGAAAAAAGATACAAATTTGTCCAGCTGGCATGAAACTACTACTATATAGAAAAATAATATACTTATTCTACTTCTTTTTCTCCTCTTTTTAATTGTTTCTGCTTGCTTTATAATGTTGAGAGCCAACAGGTCAGCATGTTCATAAGGATTCAATCTAGTTCTCTGTGCACCAGGGAGTTTACTTGCATGTTCTTTGAACTGAGATTAATAGCTTAGCTAACCCCTTCTGATCCTGCCATTTTGAAATGCTTTTAGGAATATCCAGATGAACCCATTTCCCTGTAGAGGCCTCTTCCACCTTCTACTTCTTTATGATTTTCACTGTTATTTTTTATTAGTGAATGGATATGGATCTTATTGGGTTCAGATTTCACTGCAGCTGACCTCCATTGATAATAGAAAGGGAAATTATATGATTTTTTTTTTTTTTTAGATGATGATACTAAATTGTTCCCTGGGTGAATGAGTCTTTCTTGGAGGGGAAAAAAAAGAGTCTAAAGTCTAACGGAATACGTGTATATGTATATGAATATACCATGCATTTAAGCTGCCTTATGTTGACAGTAGGTTTCTTGCATCCTGCAGTTGCTCTAGAAGCATATACTCCCTGGTAGAGCCCAGTCCTTTTACAGAAGACTGGTATAGTGCCTGTCCAAGCACCTGAATGCTGAGCAGAGCCTTGTGTCTACATGCATGGTGCAGGTAAGATGAGAGAAGCTGACTACTTGCAGAAGTGCAGTAATTCTCTGCTCAATGTAAGAAGTCTTCACGCTAGCTTTGGGACCTAGACCTTTTGCTTCTAGATCAAGAAATACGTGGTTATGATATCTTGTAGGACTGCTTAGAAGAAACACGCTCTGCTCTTAAACTGGGAGATAGATTCATCTGTTTTCTCTAGCACATGATCATACAAGGAGAGTTCTCAGAAATCCACAGCCTGCACTTAGCTCTGTCTCAGTGGAAGACAAAGAAAATTTTACAGTTGGTCTCAGTAGGAAGAGAAAACAGGAAATGCCAAATGCATTTTTAAAACACCACTCCCTCATTTTATATGGGTGGATCAAAATAAGCAGAACTTTGCACGGTTCAGAGAATAGACACATTATAGGAATTTCATTTCATTCTGCTGCAAATCCAGCTGCACTGCATCATATTTCCCCAAGCAGCAGATGTTTCCCAAATTAACAAGTTTGGCACATCTCTAAATATGAACCACAGGCCCCAAATGTCAACTACTGTACATGTCATTTTGCAATATACTATTGAATACTTTAAGATAAATATAAATCTCGGACTTTTGGGTGCACAGTGCTAGAAGAAACAGCTACATTTTGATAGCACATCTGCAACCTGATGTCACTAGGGAGAGATAAAACAGCATCCTATGGAGGCAGAACTTGCCAGCAAGGATGTCTGTTGTAGTCCAAGCACAACATATGCTGTGAGGCACAGCACAGGATAGCTGTGGAAATTGCAGTGCATTACCCAATGAATTCCCATAATACACTTCATGCAGGGACAGCTTCCTAGGCTTAGTCCTTTGTGACTCAAAAAAAAAAAAAAAAAAATCAGATAGGCTTCTTATATTTGCTGTCAAATACAAACAGTGGAGATGATAGATAAGATTTCTCACACTGCCTATGTTGGTCTCTTGGTTGTCCTTACTGAAGTGAGTATTAATGTTCACTACAGTGGCAAATGAGTGAAGGCAATGATGAACATCTTGGGGATTTTTTAACAAGGTCATGTTCATTGCATTTCACCTTTTACTGCAGTCACAATCCTTTTATATTATAGGAACAACCAACAAACATTTTTTAAAATGAGTTACCTCTGAGAGTCTTTTTCCTCAGTACCACAGAACAGCGGAGTTCTGTTGCACTACTGTAACCTGATACATAATGTTTTGATCCTATACTTCATAATAACATCTTCCAGTCTGAAGGATGATTCTTCAGCTGAAAGAAATTAACATTGACTCCTGATTACAGTAGAGATATGTGAATTTACACAAGAGCAGGATCTACACTCCAAATTAATTCTTGAATGTGTAGCAATTATACAGTTTATCAGATAATGACAGATTTGTTCCTGAAACTGTTAAAAAGCCCTCCCAGACCTGGGGAAGAAACAGAGTGAGACAAGAATGGTCATGGTTATGGAGAAAGGCTAGTGTGAGCCCGCTCAAGGAAGAGGCATCCAGGGAAATCAACCCAGTCAGGATGGCGCAAAACATCACCTTGAAGCAGTTCAGGTATAGTGGGGATACCAGTTACCTTTGTTGTTTGCACACAGGATCTTTGAAGCAGCTTTTTCTTCTCTGCTGGGACGAAAATGCATTTTGGGTACAAGGTTTCACAGATTGAATTCAAGTAATACCACATTTTAATGCTCAGAAAACTCTGTCTTCAGGAAATGACTTGGGGATAGAGGGTTAGGGGTTCTCGGAAAGCCCACAGCCACTCTGATGAAACCAAAATGCACTCACAAAACTGGTGAGGAAACCCATATCCAAATGCAGAAAATGAGAAAGACATAAGTGAATAAATAGCACAAAGCAAGCATGAACTTTCAAGAAAAATACCTAAACCTCTTTAAATTCAGACCGTTGGTATAAAGCTGGGGAGACAAACTAAATGCGGATTGGTATTATGTTAGACAGACTGCACATTTGCTAATCTCCAGAAAAATATGACCATCCCCTCCCCAACCCACCCACCCCCTTTAGGCCTCCCCAAGAAAAAAAATTACCTGATTCCTGTGTCAATTATATTAGATAATTTCAGAGTTCTCTGACTAACTGCAAAACCCTGTGAAAAAGTAATCTCCTGCCTTCCAGATGCCTGGAAATCCATGCCATACAGAGAGAGGGAAAGTGCATCTGTGACACAAGGCCTGCAACAAAACACATCTATTATCTGTTTCAAGGATGCAGCTTGCCCAGCTACAACATCCTGAGATACTATGGGTGAACAGAGGTCAGTCATTCAGCAGGGTAGTATTTGAGCCTAATTCCTGCCAAAGATGATACTGCTAACCGTAATGTCCAGATCACTATTGCCAGAGGAATAACATATTGCTGCAGCTGAATAGGAATATTTTGCAACAGGGCTTGAGAACTTATATGCAAAAAAGTCCATCTGGTACACTTGAGAGACAGAAAGATCCTTCAGACACCATGTGACCATAGGCCACAAGAGAGAGGTTTTTGAGAGCTGCTGCTAGCTGCCCCCAGATGACTTCAGCATATGCTTTGAAACTGCACTGCTAACAATTGGATGTACATCAGAAAAATGAGACTAAGATGCACATCAGTGACTTTTTACTCAGAGTTGCCTCAGAGCATGGAAATACGACATCTGAATGAGAGTTGAATAGACAGAAAGCATAGAAAGGCATGGGAAACATCAACCAAAGCAGTTATATGTGGCTGCAGGCTTCCATCTGAACACTTTAAAACTGTGCTGCTACACCATCCCACACTCAGCAAAACAAATAAAATTCCACAGTAAGCTGTCCGCTAATTGCACTTCTTCCTGCCTGGAGAACATTAATAGTTATGTTTTGTTGGAGTAGGAAGCTTTTCTACCACTTCTGATTAATAATGTGGTGCAGCAGAAGAACACTTCAGCTCACTGAGGAAAGTTCTAGTGACTAAAAATGCTATTTTTTTAATACGGTCTACCATTGCCAAATCAATGATAGCTTTTTCTGCCTGTGATGAGAAATTTCAATATGTGCAGTGCAGAAGTATGGAACGTTTAAGAGAATGACAAAGACATAGTCTATGTAACAAAAACGTAAAATGGAAACAAGCAAATTATGCTATTTCATACTGTAGAGTATTTACAGGTTGGTTTGTTTTCCCTTTGATTTCTGATATTTATTCCTACTTAAATTTTAACATACCTCTTTGGAACATGTAAATAGGAGAAGTATTATACTGAAATAATTGTCTTCATTCCATCATCTCCTCGCCCCGCTCTAAAAATTGGACTTGAGACAGCCTGCACTTGCAAGTGAATTTTAGGTTGGGACAAAAAAACTCTTGAACCTTTAAACTCAGAAACAGAATTCCTTCTTTCTGACTGAGACACGATCGTCCAGACACTTCCACGTGCTGTGCCTGTTGAACGTTGCCCTTGCGAGTAAACACACCCTACACCTAGCACACCTGTCCCCTCAGGAAGCTTATAACAACACAGGGGAATATTTCATCCAAAAGATGCATGTTTTGTGCATGACTGAGAAAAAGATACAAAGACTTGCTCAGAGGATTGCTGTCTGCCCTGGCAGTGAATCAGGCATCTACTTACTGTGGACGTCGTGAACACCTATCAAGTGGACAAATGCGTGAAATCTGACTGAAAGTCTCTTTGGCACTATCAGTATAAATGACTTCTGTTCAATATTCCTTACAGCTGAGGAACAAGCTAATATTGCATGCAAGTTACTTCAAAATTCTTTCATCAGAATGAAATGATGTCAAGATTTGCCACAGGGCACTTCATACTAAACGAAGCATAAATGTGTTTCGTAATGTGCTTCAGTCACCAGCATTTGCAGAAGGCACGGCATCTGTGCCGCCTCAGGAGAACGGGGGTCTGTACCAGAGCTAACGGAGCTGGCTTGACAAGCCTGGTAGGCAACCCAAAGGCTGAGCCCTGCCTGGCCCTTGAGCCCCAGAAGGCTGTTGAACCTCCTTTCTGGGAGGTTCTCAAAGGTATGCCTGGGCAAAACCTCGCCTGCCCTCATTTCCACCAGAGGAATAACCCCTAGAGGTCCCTGCCCCTCAGCATTTCTATAATTAAATCTGTGATACAGATTGCAGTCTCTGGACACATGGCGAGGAAGAGAGAAAGCACCAAGGAGCAGAACATCTGTGTATACTAAAGGGCAGCGCTGGCCCAGAAACAAATTTTTCTGACTCTCTATAAATACATCTAGGCTGAAACTTAGAACAAAGTTTTTAAGCATGCAAATGGTGGAATTTTTTAAGCAAGGAACTGGTACAATCTTTCAGATGAAGTAAATGAAGGCAAAACAGTAACTGTCATTAAAATGGGGCTTAAGAAGTTTGTGGAGCTTGTTTCATATGGTGTCTTTGACGCTAATGATTGCTTTCGGTAGATAGTATGTGTTCTGCTGGGGAATTCATGTAGTGCCCCTTTTGCAAACTAGTCTGTGTGGGAGCGGCCTGGAAGTGAGAATAAAGCACACTTGAGCGGAAAGCAGCCGGCTGCCTAAGAGGGGCTTTGCCCAGGCAGATAACGCCGAACGGGGGGACGGCCGACGGTCAGATTATGCTGCAGCTGGGGATTACATAGGCTGTTAGAGGGGGTGGGGGAAGGTAAGAGACATTAGCTTGAAGAGACGTGTAAAAGAAGCAAGGCAATCTGCGAAAATTGGGGAGAGGGAAGCGGGAAACCAGCTTTGACACCGAGACAAGTGGCACTGCACCCTGTGTTCAGCACCGGCAGAGCATCCATGGGCACCCGCACCCAGCCAGGGGCTCTCCGTGCGGGACGCCCCACAGGGACACCCTGGGCGGGTTCCCCTCCCGTGTGGGTCAGCGGGCGGTCAGGGGTGGTGGGGGCTTAGCCAGATGCTGGAGCAGCCACACCTCCCACAGAGAGAATGAGGGAGGACTCATGGGGGGGTGACCCACACAGCCTGGGGGTGTGCAAACGTACCTGTGTGCGCGCGCGCGCGCTTGCGTGTGCGTGTTCAAGGGCGTGCGTGTCATTAGAACTTGCAGGAATTAGTTGCAAAGGACTGGTTAGAAATGTGTAGCAGTTTACCAACCTTTGGTAAGATCCCAGTACTGTGATTTATCTGTTCTATTGCTGATATTGATCCTGAATGTATAGCTTGCTGTTTGCTGGTTAACTGTATGTCATTAATAATTCAATAAACCATTTCAATACCGATTTGATTTAAACCATAGGAGTTGAGCAGTTTTCTCCCACAACAGTGGTCACCGGTCAATTTTCCTTACATGAAATTGTCAAAATTATAGCTTCAAGATCTGATTTCAATCAAAAGACTCTTAGTGCTTCTGACAAGGTTTAGATCAGACTCAAAATCATTACTAGTGAAGGAAAATATATTAATTTAACAGCGAGCATATGGCGGGGGGGAAATGTTATTTAAATGAAAGACTATATAGAGTTAAGGCCCTGGGACTCTGCATCAAATTAATACAATGACGAAGCTTTTACATTCACACTTGTTCATGTTTGTCCATTTCATAAAGTGCAGTTACCTAGTAGGGGTTTTCTCAATATCACTTGAACTTTGCCTGCAGTTTTTCATAACAAATCTTGGGAACAGTTCAGTGAAAAACTAAAGAGAACATTTTAAAAATATCAAAATATCAAAACATGCCAAACTACTTGTGGATTTTTCTCATTCCCATTTTTAAATACATATTATCTAGATACCTTTTGTTATATTTCTAACTTTTCTTTGCTTCATGGGAGAAGCCAAGCCTCTGATGTACTACACTCAAGCTAGAAAGCAACTGCTAATTTAGATAATGATTTTACAATGCTGCGATACCGCTTCATTGGCATCACTCTTCCTTAATAGTTCTGAAGTTTCCACTTGCTTAGTACATTTCAGCTGAGGTAAAAGGAGTGGCTGGTTCTCAGTGTTCTGGTTTTCACATGCTTACTGAACTATGAATTTGCCTGTTCTTGCCCTAGTCAGTCACTGACTTCCCAGCATTCATCCAATCCCACTTCTTAGCAAGTTTGTCTTGCTTTTATGTGGTGGGGGAAACAGCATTCAGCCACACTCACTGCGCTCTGCCAAATGTCTCAGAAGAAACAATGGTGCTTTTCATTTTCAGAGACTACGCCTATACTAGCAGGGATAGAAGTGCTGCTGAATTCCTGGCTTTGGGCTGGAATATACCCCAATTACCTCCTGTTTCCATACGGGGCACGACCTGGGCATGCACCAACCTTCCCTCTTCATGTCCGGTTTTACACTGAGAAGAAGTTGTGGCTTCTGCAGCCAAAGGGAAACCAAACAAGTCATCGTCTGTTGGATCAGGTTCCCAGACAGCTACAGAAGGATGCAAGCAAAATGTCTGTAGTCACAACTTTTCCCTCTCTTTAGAAATCTGAGTGCCTAAACCCTCATATTCCCTGTGAATTCTATACTAAATGGCAGTTCTTTCATATCTAAGGTTAAAATGAACACTTTGAAGTAAAACACACAAACGCTTTTACCTGTGAGGTATTAATTACCACTCTAAGGACATGCTCACGTGGTCTAAAGAAACCAAGTCACTGAAATGTGACAAGTGACTGCTTTTCAACTGCACCATTGTATCAGACAAAACGTGTGCATTTAGTTTTTCTTGTCAATTGTGAAGCGAAATACATTCACTGAAGCTAGAAAATCCAATATAGCTATTACAGCCACTGGGAAAATGTGTGTGCACTGCAAATCACCCTACGCCTTATTCATTGAAACGTCAAGATTTAAGAACATTACAAGAATTGGACCAGCCACAGGTCTTCTCCAGGGTGGCCTCCTCCAGTTCTCTTTCACTGAAAACTGACTATTTCAAATGTAAGCCATTAAAAACTCTGTCCCCATCCTTTCATTTGCTCTTGGATGACTGCCATAATTACATTGTTCCTATTCAGCAAGCATGGATCTCCCCCAATACCTATTAACCCAGTGCTTAGCTGTATGGTGACATACAACTGCCTCGCAACATTTCAGCCTATTACTGCTATCTAATGCTGGCTTTGCACGTTAGGTTAGAGCAAATAGTCACACTATTTCCAAAACAGCATAATAAAATAAAAAGCTTCAGCAGCATAAATGGCTTATAAACTTTTCCTGTCTGTGATTAGCTCTTTGGCCAACGTCTTCTCTTTTCTGTTTATGACCCTTTTCTGCTTCTCTCAGTTTCTTACCATATGCACTCTTTGGAAGATGCCTGGTTAGTTAGAAGTCTTGTGGGGCTTCACCTGTAGCTCCACTAAGGCAGATCATCCACCACATGAATCTCTCCTCTGTAGGAGTTCTAACTCAAAGTGTAATCCCAACACTTGCAGATTTTTTTTGTTTTCTTTTTTCAATGTCAATTTTACAGGGGAAACAAAGCTTCAACAGAAAGCCTCAGAGGTACTGACAGCAGCTTCATTCAGCAGCTCTCAGTAATATCTTTCCTTAATATGGGGGAAATCTTATAAAAGGAATTGCTCTTTACCCTCACAGGTTACATGCTTTTTCTAATGACTTTCATTAAATGTGACTTGTAAGTATTTGCATGTTTTTAAGTCAAAACTGAATTGCGCCATTCTTTTTTCTGTTTTTTTTTTTAATTTTTAATATTATGTATTCACCTTTTACAAGGGTCCTGAAAAGGTATGGTTTATTCATTTATTCTGCTCTTCAGTAATATCAAGCCTGAAAAGCTTTATCTTTCTGATTTTGATGAACATCCACTAGGAGGTCTGAAGCTACTCCCTGTGATATTCCCTGTGATGCTGGTATCACTATCTTGGAGATTTTCTTTTACACACTTTGTTAACTAAGCACTGAAGTTATAGATGTGGGTAAAAAATAGTTTTAAACCATTACAATATAAGAATTACTGACATTCTGTGCAAGTGCATTTTCAGTCAACTGACATGAAGAAATTCTGGCAGGGTCGGTTTTACTGATTTCAAAAAGAGCATTTAAGTGGCAGGGACATTTCCAGAATCTGTGACAACCTTTAGAATTAGGAGAAACAATTTGGTTGAGGTCCGTCATTTAATCTCTATTCCCTTGTCTCTTGTCATAACCACAACTTACGTTTGCTTTCCATGAACAACCATGCTTTACAGCTTAGGTTTTTCCTGGGACACAGCTTTAATAAATGGTATGGTGGAACAGAAAACCCCTGTCGTGAGGGAGGTGTGAAACAAGATTTCGGGCTTGTCAAGGGATTTTTTTCCTCTTTGCAGGTCCTGCTTGAGTGGTCATTTTTCTCACCTCTCACAATAGCACAGCTGGACAGTCATATCCTTACAGCAGATGGCCATGGAAATGGCACATTCTGTGATTGCTCTGCATATGGCTTTCTGTTTTCTTTTCCAAAACTTTTTGGAGTAAAGAGCCAATATGTAGTTCAGTTGCCTCATTTTCAATCCAAGGTTTTGTCAGCCTCATGGGGTTTTTTTGCCGGATTTAAATTTCTGATCTTTATTTCCTGTGATAGGTTTTAGCATCAAATTGAGAATTCTGGGTAAGTTGCAGAAAAAAAAAAAATTAATCCTACCATTAGGCATTTAAAACTATACTTGCCTAAAGCTTCATACTGCTTTTCATAAATCCAGAATATTTATATGTTCCTAAGATAACCATTTTCTTGCTGGAAACCTGTATTTTTTCCTGATCTTCTTTGAGAAATCATGTTTTTTAAGAAAGCTTATTACCCCAAAAAACCAAATAGCATTTTAAATGTTTCTCTAACATTTACTCATTTTTATTTCCTATTTAGGAAATTAAGCTTAACACATTTTTACACCTATGCTTGTTGCATCATACATCTGTTAGACTTAGACATAAATATCCAGTGGAAAGATGACCATTGTGCTATGTATATGTTAACTTTGTCTATAAAACTTTCTCTAGCTATTGGCAGATTGCTCCCAGCCAGAATACTAATGTCCTACTGTAAAGTGCTCACCTATGTGCTACTTCTTCACTGTCGTCTTCATTTAGCCTCATATTTCTAGGTGCTCACACTGTAGATTCTTTATGCTGAAATGAGAGAAATTTTTCCTCAGTCAGTCCTTCCAGTATGCCTAAAAGGAGAGCCTGACTGTCCTGCAAGATCAGTGTCAAAAAATGTTGCTTAGTTAAAGCAGAACTCCCTCTCTAAATCCTCAGGCTGGTGAAGCATCTTTAAAACAACCTCAGGCCTGGACTGGAGATATTTTAATGCAAATTATGTTGGGGAAGGAGAAGGATGAGAAAGCAAAGCAATAGGACAAGATCTCAAAAGGGAGTCCAAGTAACATGTTTGTAACTCTTCTACAGAGTTAATGATTTTTCTGTTCTTCACCTTAGTGACCTCACCTTTAGAAGGTAAGGAAAGGAAGCCTCAGTGGAAGACGTTTAGTTCTCCTCCTATTTCCCAAAATCATAAATTTAGAGAGCCAGAGTATCACCCAGATGTATCATCGCTTTAGCAGAAGTGAATCAGTAACTCGGAACACAGTGTTATTACCAGTTTGTGAGTGGAGGGAGAGTTTTTTATTTTACTAAGTTCTAGCTCACTTCTGGATAAGTAATAAGGTGTTGCCACATTAGTAGCGATTTTCCAGGCTGCTGATGTTTCAAAACAGTTATACATGAGAGAAATATTTTCTTTATGTTGTTCCAAATGGGTTTGGAATGGATTCAAACCTTTTAAATTGCTTTGGAAAGAAAGTACTCATTCATTTTAAAGTGTTAACCCACACCTGAAATCACATCCTTACCCTTTTCCTCACGTTGTAAACACCTGAGACTGGGCTGCCATGGGGAGCCTGATGGTTCAGCGAGAGCCACAGGCAATGCCCTGCTGCACTTTCCGTCAAGTCTTGCCGACTCCACTTGTTTGACAAGATCCGCATTTGAACAGTCTTTGATGAACCACAGACAGCACACTGGAATATTTTTTTTCTTCACGTAATGTTGCTAAACATTGCTGACTTTCTGATTGTTCAGTCCCATTTGCTGTATCATTAGGAATATTGTGGATATACCATGTATAACAGAGATCCAATGTAATGACTTTTCAGACCATTTAGAGACTGTAAGTCTAGTAAATGAGTTCAGTTATAAATTGGAAGAGGGTTTGGGGTTTGGGTGGTGTTTTTTCAGAATGGCAGTTACATTTTTGATGAAATAATAGTTAGTGACAGGTATCTCAAAGTAATTCCTAATTTATTTTTTTTTCCTATAGTTCTTCTGCATTACTCAGATGAATAGACATATGCCAAGATCAATTTAAAGCCATATATACTTGTGGCAAGTTGAAAGATTTTACATACATAAAATGATTTTAAAAGTGTCATGATTAAATCCACAGTCTTTTATCCCACTGTCAGTCAAAATTACAGCTCACAGCTATACCCTTGTGGGACTAATTTCTTTTCAATTAATTTTTAAACTGAGCGTGACCTGAAATAATTTTGAATAGCTGATGAGCTGGGGGATATGTGGAACATGGGCATTTCATTAAGAAACGAAGCAGATTTTGTATTCTAACATCCATAACAAAAAACCCTTTAAAATAATGAATACTTATATTCTCTAAAATTATTACGTTTTCTCCTTCATAACGAGCACCACAGCTATTCAGAAGGAAAATGTGTGATAAGCTTACACAGAAAGAAAGAGACAGAATCTCCCTTGCATGTGAAGACTAGGTGAGGACATTAATAGGCGAATAGAGCTTCTCCTTTTACTTTACACAGGAGGAATCATGTACCAAACAAAGAAGTGCCAACCCTAAGCAGGATACACATATACTCTTCATTTCAGAATGCTAATTCGCATTACTATCTAAATTACAAGATCCAGCAATTATCATACGTTCACTAACACAGGAAAACTGGGATATCTTAAGGGCTGTACCACCAATTTGTCCGATGAGTTCTTACTGCTGACTGCCAAATGGAGACGCTGGCTCCTGAGGGCTCTGGATGACACCACTACGAGCAGCCCGCAGAGAGAGGGTGGTCTCTTTGGCTATAGAGGAGATGCGTCATTGGAGGGAAGCTCATTTCCAAGAGCACCCATATGTGAAAGACTTTTTCTCTGAGAAAGAAAAGTGGCCAGCCATGTTGGACCATCCAAAGATGCAAAGTTTACAACTTTGTCAGATGGTAGCTCTGAACAAATCAGAGCTACTTTTTCTCTCTCCCTGTGTCATTGGTTTTCCCTTGCTAAGAGGGTGATACTCAACTCACCTTTGTGATTTGAGGGAGCAAAAGTTGGTGTAAAAACTGAATGTTATAACTACCTGAATCTATTATGTTAATATGTTTATTGTTTTCATGCTTCTTTTTTTAAGTTTGGGAAATAAAATAATAATTTCATTTTTAGGTTTCCCAGCTGCACAGTTTCTTAAGTTTTTCTCCAGTCTTCAGTAGGTTTCCATTTAAAAAAAAAAAACAAAACAACAGACTAGCTGGAGATAGAAAGAATGATCCACTGTAACATTAAAAATTTCTAAAAAAATCTTTTTTAATTTACTAGGAAAATATTCTTTAAGATCTTTTCTTTAATTACATACAGTAGATCAAGACCAGGGTCAGCGTCTGTCTTCATTTATTGGATCTCTCAGTGTGCCAAAGCAGTAGGATATGAGTTTGGAGTTATTCCTTCACAAATAACAGTTATTTGGCAAATAGCATGTCCAGACATTTTTCCACTTCACTGGTGCCATAGACACTTAGCAGCATGTTCTGCTCTCCAGAACATTAAGTTTTGCTATCTCTCCTGAATATCAGTTTTCATTTGGGGAATGCAGGTCCCAAGTGTGTGCCTTTTCATCCAAAGTGAAATTATTTCCCTGTTATGTTCATTTTTGTTGAGAACACAGACATTGACAGTTGCTCTTTGTCCCACTACATATAATCCTTACAGTGGAATAGTAAATGAATCCAGGAAAAGTATGGAAAAGCACATGCTTTATTTCTTTATCTTTATGTTATATTTCTCCTGAAAGTTTTCCTAGTTTGTAGTTATTTATAAAAACCCATGTTTGTAAAGCAATAACTTGAAGATGCTTCCTACTTACGAGCCAAAAATTATTCCAAAGAGTAATAAACTCGCATGCGAAAAGCCCATTTTTGTGAGACCAATAAATGATTTTCACTTACTAATAGGCAGTTCTATTGAGTTATTTTCCTAAGATGTGGTGTAAGTATTAGAGAGATATGAACTGAAAATAATATTCTTTTTTTTAAAGTGCTAGTTAAGGTTGGAAATCTTGAGATAAATAGTTGAATCGAAGTAGCATAGCCATACTTGTAGTATAGAAAAAAACTTATTGCTCTCTGAAGGGTTTGTCTATCTCCCAGTGCCACTGGATTCATGTCTCCCGCTGTGGGATACACGGTGCTTTCCAAAGTCTCAGATGCTCACCGGGGCCCCAGATAGCTGCACACAGAGCCAAGGCCTGAGTCCTACCCCCTCCCCAACCGTGTAGGTGCTCTTTCAGGTGAAGACCTGCATCCACATGGAGGGACTTGCAGCTCCCTGGGTGGGTGTATCTGGGGAACAAGAGCAGAAGGCACTCTCGTTCAGCAGTGCAAACACTGCCCTAGAGTCCAACCCATGGAATACGCTGGGGCAGAAGTTTGAGATGGTCCCTGCACAGCACTCCTACACCTGCCTTCATAAAGTTACAGCATAAGGGCCAAAATGATGATGCAATGCCCCATGACAATGCAATCTCACACAACTTTATTTTTTCTTTCGTGTAATTTTCTCGTCTTTTGTTTGCTGGTCTTGCACAAAGTGCAGTTACTGTAAATTATAGTTCTGTTTCCATCTATGTTATTTAATTTATAGATCACACACAGTCTAATATTGTTATTTTATCTGAGAAGGAAAAAAACCCTGGATGGCATTGATGAAAAGAGCCATTTCAAATTGATGTTACAAAAATCAATAAAAATAAACAAGAATCAGTATATGGCTAGTGTCATGGATGTGAAAAACTAGAGACCTACAGTCTGACCCCAGTAGTGATAACTTTTTGCAAATTAATTTATTTAGGGTGATGTCTATAATTTTTCATACTTCATTATACTGGCAAGCACATGACCTGCCACTATAATCTGCAAGTGAGCATGATGTCATTTTAATGAAACATCAAGCAGGGTAATTCAAAAGGAAATGCCTACTATAAGAGAGCTATTAAATAATACTTAGCAATTATGGAGTGATTTTCTACTTCAAAGCCCTTCACAAACAGTCACTAATGAATTTGCATAACCTCTCTGTGAGGAGGAGGAGGAGGAGGAGGAGGATCATTGCTCCCGTCTGCAGGCACAGAGCACAGAAGCAACTTGTCTGAGATCGCAGAGGCCAGGAGCATCAAAGCCCAGCTCAGAACTCGTGACTCGATGACAGCTAGACATATGGCTAGATGGTTACATCAGGCTCCCAGCCTAGCAGGGGCCTTTACGAAGTCCTTAATTCCTTTAAATAAGGGTTAGTATTGATAGCTCAGCCTCAGCTGCAAAGCCAGTGTGCACTCCAGGATATTTTGTTGTCTTGGCACTTGGCTGTGCAGACTCGGTCCTAACACAGTGCCACCCCAGGACCTGCACACTGCAGCCCCGGGTCTCCTTACAGAAGAGTACCCAGGGAAATGGTACACACCACGGCCTCGTCCTGGTAGGCTGCCAGGATGCAAACTTACATGTGCAGGACGCGAACGTGTAACTTCCAGATCGCAGGAATCTGGAACCACTCCTACTTATCCCAGTTCAGACATCCTCCTCACGACTCCCCCTCCCCTGCCCCCACAGTGTCTGCAGTAAAGAACAAATGTTGTAGCCACTTGAATCCCCTGGGGATCTCACAAAAAGTGTTTTTAAGTTACTAGTTAATAACAGTGCAATCCACCATCTCTGCGCAAGTTGCCCTTTTTATTTTAACACCAAAGAGCTGGTGTTTCGCAAACCTCGCTGACACTTAAGGTCAGGTGCCATTTGTCACGCATGTGATGGTTGTTTGAATTTCCCTACCCTAATGGCAGCAGCTGCTCTTAAAACCTCAAACGGTCACTACTTAAGCTGATTGTGCTATTGGTCTTTGCCCACAATAGAAGGAATCATATCCATTTTGAAAAAGAACAAATATTCTCACTGTGTTAAATATTAGTAACCGTAGCTTTTTTTTTTTTTCCAAACTTACAGTAGCAATACCTGTAGGTACAGAGAGACATTCTGGATCAGGTTAATCAATCTATGTATCTCATACTCTTGTTAATATAAGGCAACGTGTCATCCTTGTCAAAAATGTTAATAATGCGTACCCTTACATTTGGGAATGTATTTTACAAAAAGTATTTGAATAGAGGTGTTGCATTAAACAAATAGCAAAGGTTTTTTGATGAAGCCTCTGAAGTACTTTGGAATAGTCAGATATTAATTTTTTTTTTTCAGCCTGTCTTTCCAATTCCTTCTAAAAAACTTGAGATCTGCCTTTTTTTTGAGAAAACACTATTTGGACAGAGACTCATTGTGGAAAAAAACGCCCAACGTTATTGACTGCAATTCAGTCCAAACATTTCTTAGGAAACATAAGTCTGGGTACCACTGAAATCCTGCAGCTCTTTCTATACATTAGTCATCAGCTTGGTTTTGTGCATTTTCCTTGCACAGTGGTGAAAGAGAGCATGTTCAGGAGATGAGATAACTCCTGGTAACAGCAACCATTGTTCCAGATGGACACCCGGAATAGCAACTGGGACAGGTGTTGTAGAAATACCTAATACAGACATTTTCTGATATATATATATGAAAAATATGTATATATATATATAAAAAAAATTAAAACCCACAAATTAAGGTTTGGATCCTTTAATTTCTTTGCCAGGTCCATCTTTACTCATACTAATAGACAAGATCCATTTGAAAACATTGTTTTATTATAAATTTGAGAACTGAGTAAAATTTTAGTTAGAATTTATTTACACTTCAGAAATTTTACTTTTACTTCAATATGATCATCACCAAGCAATTGCAGGAGGACTGCCTGAAATAAGGTGTGCTTATTTATTTGAAGAAAATGCTACACTGATTTAATGACTAGTTCTCAGTAGGAAAGAACAGTCATGTTTCCAATCACATGTGGTAAAGGTATGGACAGTTATTAATACTGATGCTGTAACACACACTATCATCTTATTATGTGGGATATTTTCACTATATATGTACCAGAGAATTATTTTATAATTCGCCCATGAGGTGTCTCTTCTTAAGAATAATGTAATTTAATGCACAGGAATAATGCAATTTAACTGCTTTTGGAACCACACTCTGTGTGAACGCATGCCTAAGTATTATTATCTTTCCCTAAAACTTGCCTTCGTTCTAGTGAAATCTAAACTGTGAAGTCCTGGAGCAGCTCAGTGCCTCATCTGCCTATCCAGACATACCCTTCCAAGCTGCTGGAATTCATCTCCCCCACTGGACCCCTGAACAAACAAGCCTGAGAGGGCTCACAGCATGGCTCCACAACAAAATGTTTGACTAGGGTTAGGACATCTGGGAACAGTTTGGGGACAGTTTCAGGTCTGGAACTATCTATTTGAACCAGAATAATTTTGTTTGGCAGTTTTGGTCTTGATTTGAACTTTGCTTTCTGCCAGCTGGGTAAATCTACTCATGGCTGGGTGTACTGCGGCGTCTGTGGTTTGCAGATGTATGTTCTTCTCAATCCTTCTTTGCTGACCCACCCTGTATTGTCTTCTTCAGTTGGAAGACATCTGTGTAGCTAAGATTTTTGCTAAGCTTGAGAGCATTTTGAAATATAACCTTTATTTTCATAATGTAACATGACATTTACGTTCAGAGGCTAGTATTAACTGTTACTTATTCCAGACTATTTTCAGGTTCTGGACCATCCATGCAACTGCTAGATTTCATTAATTTCCTAATTTTATTAGATGTTCTAAAATTTCATAAAATTGAGAGACAACTTTTCTGATCCTCTTGCTTAGACTGTTTCCATTTTCTCTTGTTTCCTAAGAGTAGATTATAAATAGAGGTTTTTTTGTTTATAATCCATTTTAAAGGTATTTTTAATGTAGTTGTAGAAATCAAAGCAGAGAGATATAAATTTGGAGGGAACATAGCAAAGGAGAAAACCTGCATCTAATTTTCCTTTCGCAACTCTAAACTGGAACTCCCTTTGGTTTTCAAAGGTCTGAGAAGAGGAGAAAGCTACCTATCCGTATAATTAAAAAATGCACATACAGACTTATCTGTTAATTGACTAGTGAATTTGATGTTTGAAGGAAATTATGGGCAAACCTGAATGTATCCACCGAATTCCAGACTCTCAAAAGCATTGACAACAATAGGAATGAGACCCTAAAACATTTGAAGACCTGAGGAAAAATGGTATACAAAATGTAACTTTAAATTAGACTGGTATATGACTGACAAAAATTCATATTTCCTTATATATTAAATATATAAAGTTGTACCAATAGATTGCAGAAAACAGGATATTTGAAAAAACATAGACTTTTGACTCCATAGATATAATGCCTGATTTAAATGGAAATGTCTTGGTTTAGGTTTCATTTTCTAAATAAAATACTAGATTAAAAAGAAGGTATTTATCATAACAGGCAATTTGACCTGCAAGAATTTTATTATGCATCTCAGAACTACAACAGACCTGATTTGTCATTTTGTTGTGCATATTTTACAGTTTTCTTCTACTGACTTTTGCAAGATTACTTCCACTTTACTAGTAAGAATAAGAAGAGAATCTGGTCCTACAATATGTTAACACTCTGAAGAAAAAGGAGCTTTCTGTCTGGTCATAGCTTACAGGACACTCACATCAAATTAATTTATTGCATATGATATTTTCCATTATTTTGCAGAAAACAAACATGGACATTTGTCCTTGAAGAAAATGTACTGGAGTCAATAGCAGTGAAATTCATCTTTCTTAAGTAAACATTTATCTCTGAACCAATTTATACTAGACATCCATTACAGTCAACAGAATGAAACAAGCATTTGTATGGTGGGATTTACCTCATCCTAATGACTCATATCTACCTCACTGCAGACATCTGAAATTAGATCAGATGTATCCCAACCTTGGAGTCACAGAGTATTGTCTGCTTTGGATCGGGACCATCCGCAGATAGGCAAGTGTGAAACCCTCTCTTATGTCTGTAAATCTGTGTGAAACTACACAACTGTGAACATTTAAGAAGAGCTGCAGGGAATGAGAGCAGAGTGTTGCAGATAACTCATGTACACCACTGGCAATTTTCTTCATTAGACGTCTACATTCATGGATGCCCAATGCAGTGTTCCTTATTGGAACACCTCAGGTGCTAACTTGAAAAATCTGGTGAGGCATACACTAACCACGCGCTGCATGTGATATCCATTAAGTCATAATTTGAATATATCTCACTGAAATCACTTTCCTTGCTCTCGAGTAATTCCAAGTTACAAGAATACTTCCATAATTCATCAAGCATATTTTTTTGCACTCTGTTCAGCTGAACTGTCTTTACTCAAAATGTCAGACAGAACTTTCTTTTTCCTTGAGCTCAGTTCTGGAAAATTTCAGATCCAAAAATAATAGTTTGAATATATAAAACATTGTCATGTTAGGAATTACTGTTCAGTCTTGTGTGTCCTCTACACATGAAATTGCAGCCGGCACATTGAGAGCTTACCTGAGTGAGGACTTTGAAGATTAAAAGCATTTTGAAATGTAGACAGTGCTCCAGCATGTCTATTTTCCCACACTAACCATATAGAGAAATCTTCCAATAATGTTTAAAGTCTGATGAATACTTCTGTGTTATAAACCTGCTCAGGGAGACCTTATCACTCTCTACAACTACTCGAAAGGTGCGTGTCAGTCTCTTCTCCCAAGTAACAAGTGACGGGACAAGAGGAAATGGCCGCAACTTGCACCAGGGAAGGTTTAGATTGGATATTAGGAAAAATTTCTTCATCAAAAGGGTTATTAGGCATTGGAACAGGCTGTCCAGGGAAGTGGCTGAGTCACCATCCCTGAAGGTATTTAAAAGTTGTGTAGATGTGGCACTTAGGGACATGGTTTAGTGGTGGAGTTGGCAGTCTAAGGTTAATGGCTGGACTCAATGATCTTAAAGGTCCTTTCCAACCTAAATGATTCTATGATTCTATGCCCAAAGAAGGCTGAAAAATAAGATACAGTACTAGTAGTGATTTTTCAGTAAAAATCCAATGGCCGGAATACTGACTCAGGAGGTGGGGGAGGCACAGATCTAGGATGCAGTCCCAGTCAGGATGATTACATTTCCATGTCCTTTAAGACTGCCATAACTACAAAACTGCATGGTCTCCCAACTCAGATAATTTCTTTCATCCTTCCACTCCAATGGAGAGATGTTCAACCAGTGTCAGAGTGGGTGCCAGGGAGAAAGCACACAGAAGAAAACCTATTTGGGCAGAGTGGGTAGGGTAAGGAGCTCGGGTAGGAACTCCAGAAACGTCCTTGAAAATTCTTCCCTGGGCAACGTGCCCCTAGAAAGGGAATATCCTTCTTTTTCCTTATTGTTCTTTAGTAGCTTCATACATATACATTCATTCAGGATGACAGAAGTAGCCCATATGAAAAGGTGTACAGATACTGAAGACGACTCCAAAACCTATTTATCATCTTTATTGTCCCAAAATTAAAGTATTTCAAAAACTTTAAGATAATTTCAGTTTAGTACATGGGTACTTACTGCTTATGAAACAGTCTATGAATATCCTTTGTGATACCAGAAGTTAAAAACACACTTTGTTTTTTTTTAAGCATGTTAAAAACATGGTTTTTCTAAGAAGGGAACAAAAAGGCCAGCACCAAAAGAATCTGTGTTTTAAGCTCAGCTCCTTATTATTGAAGTCTGCACAGTCCCTGGCAAATGGAAATACACTAAAGAATCTTTTGTTCTGCCTTGGGGAAAGACTATAAATAGTACCATTAAATATTATTTTAAAATATAATTAAAAAGTTATCGTACACTATTTTAGAGTTTTATTTTTAAATACATCCCCACAGATCAATATATCCCCGTGTAAGAACCAGTCACTCAAATGTGCGTGTCTTTCCCAGACTAATCTGGCATTTGATACATACATGGATCCTTCTCTCATTACCGATTCTGCGGAATTTATGAGGAAACTGCCAAGGCATAACTACCCAGAACATTTCTGATCCTTGGGAACTGGAAAAAATAATTTTACTTAAATGGATGTTAGTTTATGTTTGAAGAAAGATAAAAAAATATTAATTAAACATATACATACATTAATTTTCAGATTTACAACTGATGTTTTAATCATCTCCAGTTTTCAATGGGCTTAATAGCTTGATCCAAAACCAGACTGAGACAGCCACAAATTAGGGGAAAGTGTAGACTTTAGTCCAGAAATTTCTGATGTATTCAAAAGAATTACTGTTTGGAATATGTTCATAGATGTTTCTTTGGCAATTTTAAGTTTCTTGCTTTTTTGAGAGAGATCAGATGAAATGTGGCCATTTCTTGACTTCCCAGATCATCTGGCAGTTTGGATTTACAGCTGTAGGTCTGGGAACTGTTGAGTGAAGTGCCCCTCGTAACTTTAAGAGGAACCAGTTACAAGATAATTTACTGACCGTTAAGGATGGTATTAAAGTGTGCTTGATTTGCAGACATATTTAATCCCTTTGATTTGGCTGCATTAGGCTGCAAAATAAGAGATTATAATTGTTTCCTCTTTTTTTTTGCTTACAATTAAAAATGAATTATTCTCTAAAGAATTAGAAATTTAAGACAAAAGGGAAAGCATTTCCAACTTTTTTCCAATGTAAATTACAATTAGGCTTAGAGTTATTCTGAAAAAGATGGATAAATGTAAAGTCAGCATACTGACAGAGAAGACATTGAATTCCAGTGTGTTGTATAGATCTGTGATGGATGCTTTTATTTTTCCACAGTTTATCAGAAATTAAAACAAAACACAACAAAAAACCCAATCCTTTTCATATTCGGGATTCAGTTAATATGCAACAATATTGTCATCATGTCTTTCTAGCTATTTGATTCTCTGCAAGGTTTTTTAAAAAATCAGCTCATTATTATTATTGCTGATATAGCCTAGAAAATGTGATCAAAGCGTAACAATTAAAATAATATCTCCACAAGTTTAGAAAAATAAGTATCTTATTATCTATTTAATAAAATATATTAGTTTATTAAAATATTTTTTAAAATTGTTTATATTAAGACAACTTTTTTGTTTTACAAGCCAACTTTGCATTTAGTCTTCAAGATAAAAACAAATGGATGCATTCATTATCTTAATTTGTAACCTTCTTTCATTACCCCGGAAAGACATTATTACCATACACACAAGATGACAGTTCTAATAGTTACCAATATTTTTTACTTTTTTTGTAACTTTCCTGGAATCCTTTTTTTTAAACTTTATTATGTCAGTAGGAAAATCTTAAATTATTTCGTGTACTTCAGTATAATATATATTTTTGATTTATAACATTTCTTTATCAGACAAATATCCTCAGTGCAGTCACAAGGAATGTGTTAGAAACAGTGGTTAGAATTGTCAAGAGAACAAGTTTTCATTCCGAGAAGATGTGGTTCTACTGAAACTTTGCTCTTTTTCCCATTTGCTTTTTTTCATTTTTTTTCCTTGTGCACCAGAAGACAAAGAGCAGACGAGCATATATTCCATTTTAAGCTTCAATTAGATTTCTAAGAATCGCTATCTGTGAAGCACCCCTACATGCAACCCCCATGTGGGTCTGAAACGCAGAATGAAAAAATTTCCTTGCATGCTGTCGGACTACTTTTTTCTAGGACTTTCATAGTATTTCAGACAAATCACTTGTAGAAAGTGTCTATGAACTCATGACACTAATATTCCCTTAATGTTAAAATTTATCTACAAAACTGTGAATATCAGCTACTACTTCACAAAATGATAACCAACAACAGTGACTGTTGTAAGAAGATGGGGAGATAATCTTTTTTCCAGCTACATTTTAAGACTGATAGTAATATTTTCCCTCAAGTGACACCAAAAGAGTTAAAACTAATAGACGACTCTGCCGTGAAACACTTGTTCCTAACTTTCTGTTTGATTTAGTCAACTATTTTGGTTCTACAGTTTTGGTAAGTAGCCATGAATCTGGTTTCAATTGAGTGTCCCAAAGTGACATCAGTTGGGAAGTCAGTCATTTTTGTGAAGTGTGTGTGCTCCTTTGTGAGTCATGACCTTATTGTATCTACTTGCATGGGTCTCTTTCATACTTATGGGAGTTAGCATCACTCAGATATCCTGAGTTGTATGCCTATGCCCTGTGGCCAAAGTAGGAAGGTGAAAAGATTGCACAATTATGTTTTTAGTTCAGTTTCTCATAGGAGATGGTTTTATGAGGAAAGAGACCGTCTTCTATACCAAACACAGCGTTGGACTGATTGGTTGTGATTTATCCCTTTCTCTAACATATTCCAAGTTATGACTCTGTTTAGCTATTACAACAAAGATTTAAGTTTAAGGAGATTGCAATCACCTTTCATCAAAGCAAGAGTTCCATCAGCTTTTACATAATAGTTGTTCATAATTTTTCAAAATTTATTTTGTATGAAAATATGACAACTTTTGAATTTTTTAGGAGCAACAAAAACCAGATGTTTCCTGAGGGCATTCACTTCCCTTCTTCCCATTCAGCACTGAAGTTTGTTTAAAAGCATAATAAACCTATTTTGAAATCCTCACAAAAATCAAGGAGTGATCGTATTAAAGATGTTGCCATTGCACATGTTGATGAAAAGCTTCACCACTATTTCAAATATTGTGAAGAACAAACCAGTTTTGGGAAAAATATTTCCATGCCTAGTCTTACAGACCTCAGGTTTTGGGAGGCTTTATTTAGCCACACAGCATTAAATATGAGCTACTGATGAGATACCGTCACATAAGGAAGCTGCTCCAAACATTTGGAAGTACAGACAGAATTAGAGAAATCTTATTACAATACTGGAGAAGCAGGATGTACAGACATTTTGCATTTTAAACAATTAACTCCTTTCTGGTGCTGTTCAGCATAGCTGTAGGAAGCCACATCATCAGCCAGAAGGAAAATAACTGCTAGTTGAAGGCTAACACAGTTTTTACTGCTGTAAAAGCAAAAGTCACATCAACAACAAACAAAAAACAATCTTTGAGGGAGTAACAGTAGAAATTAATGAATAAGACTTCATGGAAAACTGCTTTGGAAAAATCCTGTTTCAGACTAACAAAACACAACCACGATATTTAACAGATGTATTGTCACATTATCTTAAATTTGAATAGCAAATTTTATTGTTGTCCTAGCATTTGCAAGTTTTTATTTTCATTTTTGCTATGACTTTTCACAATTGAAGAAAATGTACAGGAAAATCTTGATTTATAAAGGCATATTAACTTTTGGGACCTGCTTCAGAGCTATTGCATCACCAACAGATACATATTTATATCTAGATTTGTCTTCACTAAATCAGATGTCCTGGTGGGACTATACAACTAAATCTGGTTTTGTGATTTTTCTCAGCAACCTCCCCATGATCCCAGCAGTCACTTAACATCTTCATCTGCTAGTTGTCCAGGTTTAGATACGCAAAAACCCCAGGTGTCTAAATTTCTTACTTTGTACTTGCACACAAGCTTACTTGACTACTTCAGCCAAAAAACCTTTGTAATCTTTGCCCAAATCCTATTGATATTTTTCTCTGCTGTCATTTTAACTCTGCCCAAGGGTCTATAACATTTGTCCAAGCCGTGGCATTGAAGAACACTGCAAACAAAGAGACAAGGGAGATGGGGATATATCAATTTTTTAAATGAAAATTGCATAAATTAGATTAAAGCATATATGAGGCTAGACGAGGATGAACGGGTAGATACCAAGCTCAGTGGACAATATAGGGAGGAGAGAGGCTAAACAGGGAACAGACAAGATATGTTGCTAAAGACAAGGTGCACATCCTGGCTCAGTAAAGCTAGGTTATTAGCAAAGGGGAACTGAGAGGTTGGGGGAGCACATGGCAAAAGACAGGGAAGAAGTTTAGTTACCAAGCTTTCACACTTACACTGATTAATCCTTGGCAAGTACAAGACCAAAAGGCCGTAAGATATGAAATCTTTCAACCTGTGACTCGGTTTCCTTGCACTCACCACGGAGATTGATTTTCAGTTGTCTTTGGAAAAGGCTGATCCCTGAGGATATTCCCAGTGTAGATAGCTTAACCGGGTCATCTGTGAATGTTCTCATCAATATGGCCTCCACCTCCACCAACTCCTTTCTGCATGCATTTCTTAGCGTATTTAGCTATTTAATAAGGTAAAAATTCCAAATAAATACACAAATGCTTTTGGCCAGTATAAAAATTGTTTACACGCTTCCTCATGAACCTGAAAATCTGTATGATTTTCCCTTCGGCAAGGAGGACTTTGCGCTAGGTGTAGTTGATAGTACCGAAAAGTAAGCGTACATCTGGCGCTCACCACAGGCTACTAGGTATTTCTAATTGCTGTCTGTCCTCAGTGTTTCCCAGAACAACGTCTTCTGGGCATCGTGTTGCAAAGAAGTTGGTAGAAGCGGAGAGCAGCTGTGCACTCAGAGCCCTTCTGCAAGACGGAGTTGCGACAGTTTCAACGTACGCAGTATTTTGTTCAGGAGCAAAAGAAAAAGGTGTTCATGGGAGAGTGAGCAAGCATTAGTGAGCATCTTGCAGGCCTAAGGCTGCCAAGCTGTTCATAGCAAGCTAAACGGGGGAGCATTTCCCCGTGTGCATACAGAGAAGGTGGCTGTCTGGCCTGGGAATATTGTTTTGCAATTAAGAGGAAAAGAGTGAAAAGACAGAGCTGACTAAATGGACTTTAGGTGTCTAATTTCTAAAACTCTCAATTAAGATATTTTTAAGTACCCTCGTACTTAAAAAAATCCCATTTTTAGCTTCCCTCAGGTAATCTGTTTAATATACAACATAAAAGACAAATGCTAGGTATGACAATCTTCTCTGCTTTTTTTCCATGAAGGAATCCATAGACCCTTCTCATTCACCTAATCCTCCAAGTGAGCAGTACCTTTTATTTACCACTCTGAGGGACCCCTTCCCTTCTAGAAGTTACACCTATTAATCTGTAGGCTTTGCTGAAAAATTAAAGGTAGCCAGTGCATCAGCAATAACACTGAAGCAAGGCACCATGTTGGTTTTTGCCATCAGTCCAAGAGCTTGAGAGATTCCTCTCCCTTCTTTAGCTTCCTAGTAAACCTAATATTGACAGCTGCTTCTGCCAAATGTTAGGTAGGAGAAACAGAGCTTGCTAGTAGGGACGCACATCCCGTCCACTTATACGACAAGCAGAAATACACCACCATGAAGTAGGAAGCTGGTAAGCTAACCCAACCTCGTCACAAGTGGCAGGACCATAGCTGAGACAGCCTGCCTAGAGCAGCCGGTCAGCTCGTTAACCCTGACTGCCCTTAAAGCGGAGTCCTACGACAGCTCAAGTTCTGGTTCTGCTGCTGTACAGAACATGCATCTTAACAAGTTCCACTTCTTGCATTTCGTGTGTTTAAGGCGTCACACTGCATGTATTAAACACTCCCTGGTGGAACTGAGTTGCACAAGATTTAAATGTTGAGGGTGAGGAAAATTTTCAGTTATTCCCCTCAAGCCTGTTTACCTAAAGATTGGGGATTTGCCTCTGCATCTAAGGGCCATCAAATATTTTATACCAAGCAATCATTTATATTCTTTTTCCTTGGACTTCGTTTCAACTGACATGAAATACTGCTGCAAATGATTCTTCTGTGTACGCTTATTGTGCTTCTAGACAGCTTTTACTTGAAAAGCTCTGTACAACAGACTAGATGCTGAAAAGATACAGAGAGTTAAACCTGAAAAATCACATTCAATCAACATCCAGATTTTGCTTCAAAATAATTGCTGATTCCATCAGGCAACCAGTGAATATCTCAGTTTAAATCCAACTTCACAGCTATTATAATTAATTTTAATTTAAAAATCAATTAATTAACCTAACAACCTGTGTTCCATTTTATGATCTTCTTTTTGGCTATATAAAATAAATTGAGTTAAAGACTGAGATGTTAAAACAATGTCAAACTTAGCCAGGTCTATTTCTTCGGAAATCCATATGTCTGTATGTTTGCCTAGCTAGCAGGCTATCTTTGTCATTTTGTGCAGATGTTGAGAGGAGTTAAAAGGGTTTTTAAAAGTCTTAAATGATTGAAGCACTATTTGTCAACATCAGTAATCTCCAAGAAATTATCTCTGAAGGGAAGTGTTTTGTTTGCTCTGACACAGCAGAAACAGATTAACTTGCTGGTTACATTCTGGACTCTACTAGAAATGAGTAATATTCAAGTCACAATATTCAGATAAGCCAACAAACTAAAACCCAGAATATAGATCCTCTTTTTGTGAGTATAGATTTTGAGTATGAAATAAATGTGAACTTGGGCAAAATTATAGTTTTAGACCCATTTAAATATGATAGAATCAACTTTTTCCCTTAGAAGATCATGAAATTAATTCTAAATAAGAGTCCTAAGTGGCAGCTATGAGATTGAAAGTATCAAAAGATACATGTCAGTGAAAGTATCATGTTCTTCCCTAAAGCCATGTGAAAAAAAATGAATATTTTTAGAAAAAGCCATCGTGTTGTTTGCTTTAATATAATTTCAATAGCAAAATTTTGTTAAAATAGTCTTCCCGCACCGGTCAGCATTTTATTTTAAACTGAAATTATTAACCTTAATTTGTAACTTTATACTGTTTCCACAGATCTGACAATTATACCTTATGATTTCATGGTACAACAAAACACAGAGAATGCCAAGATAATCCTTTTAATTAGAATAAATGTAGTGAAATGGGAATGCTAACACATGTTGGAATTCTTAATTGCTGTTATTTATATATTTGTCCGTTGTCCTAATTATGCAACTGTTCTTATCCAGATCACCGGTCTGTATTAATCTAGTGAGAATGATTCTGTCTTTAGATAAAACGTCTTTAATTTTACACTGCTGTTCTTCAGAGCTTTTTCATAAGAAAAAGGACATGTAGGATTTTGCATCAATTTTTTTGCTTCTATCACACTTCTAAGAGCTGTATTTGGACAGAATTATGCTGCTCAGTACCAGTTCAAACATGGGAATACCCTTCTTTCTAGGTAAACAGGGATGGCCTTGAAAGGATTTACTGATGACAACATATCACCTTTCTATGTTTTTCACTGTAGGAAAGAATTATGGATCATGCCAATGCCTAAGGAACTGTAAAAGAAATTTCCATATGGTTTTAACTATAAATTGTTCTTCAAATATGGCAATATATTTTCTTGAATATAAGCCATTTAAATGGATTCTATTTAGAATGTCTTATTAATTTTTCATTCTGGTTATAGTCTCATTGGTCTTGTTTTAAGAAGCTTTCTCCAAAATAAGAAAAATCTCAGCCTGCTCTTAATTTGCTGCTTGTTTTTTTTTGTTTTTTTTTTTACCTCACACAGAACAAAGCCTCAAACTTCCATTAAAAGTTGATTTGACAGGGAAATGAATAGCGGTTTTTATCTCCATCTTTAGAAATTCAATGATAAATTTATGGTGTTCTGAAATGCAACCATGGGGCACAAAGATAAAAATCTGCTTACTCAGGAAAAATTATTAACAGACCATGAGAGAACAGCATATAACAAAAGAGATTAAAAATAGAATCTGGATCTCATTTCATATCTTCACATCACAAATCAATTTTAAGCATATTCTAGAGGTTCTGGTACATAACTATGAAAAAAACCCCAAGCTTTCTCATTCTTAACTCTTAACAGACAGTGACTAAGGCAGAAACTTCATGGCTTATATGCCATATACACTGTATACATAAAGCAGGGATAGAATGGTATCTTATATGTGTGGGCATGTATAAATCTTTGTGTATATATGTACATATAAATAAATTATTTTGTTTAGCATTTCAGATTAAAATTGTGCTCTTGACCTAATCTATCATAAGTTTGCTTCTGTCTGATAACAGTTAACTTAAAACAAATAACTGGAAATAACGTCAATCTATGTATTGAAATAAAATCCTCCAAAATATTATGTAGTCATCTGGCAATATTAAATGCTGATTGATAAAAAGTACTTATTAAAATGTGAAACAATAAAAAATAGTTTTGTTAAAATTATTTCACTGAAATTCAGAAAGCAGAGGAAAATTTAGCATGGTATATTAATTGTTTACATAGATACCTAGATAATGTAGTATAACTATAGCTTATGAACAAGAAGAAAATGAAGATTTGAGCATTAAAATGTTGTCCCATATTCATTCAACTGATTCAAAACCAAATATTAGGTCTCAGTCCCAAATATACACTCTGTATACACCTCTCATGGCTAAGCTTACCAAAAGTCTACTTCGACAGTTTTTGTTGGAATTAATTCTTAGTCACATAAAGACTTGCTTCAGTTTCTTACTTTCCAGCTCTCTCATTTTCTTTCTTTCATACTTGAGTCCTGGTATGATTTGATGAATAACTAGAAGATAAAAAGAGTTTTATTAAAGTTTAAGATTTTAAAAGCTTTCAGAATTAATATATTACTGCTCACAGTTTGATGTTAGTTGGGGCTATACTGGGAAGAAAAGAAAAAAAAAACCCAAAAAAACAAAACCCAAAAGTTCCCAAACCAAAGGCAAAAGCTGCTAGGAAAGATGTAGGGTAACTGCGCAATACAAAAGCTTGGGCTGCAGAGTCTGACCAAAAGAAGCGAATAAGGTTGAATTTTCAGAGTGGAACAGTAGATGACCATAACAGCCATCTTCTGCAACTGTGGTCCCATGTTGATAGTTTGGCTGAATTCTTTTTGAGGTAGTTTAGTTACATAATCTGAATACTGAGTTATCTCATGGCATGCTGTAATTCTGGGAGAGGTCTGAAAACAAAATATTTAAATAATGACAGCAACAAAAGAAGTTTCATTGTTAAATTCAGTAGAATTATTATAATCAGAACTATCTAACTTTTGGATAATACAGAGCTTTGTTTACTGATGTGAACGTTATAAAATCAAAGGTCTTTTGCCAATAAAATAAAAGGTTGCTTACCAGCATACCATTTTCAATAATTAAGATCGATAATTAAAGAAAGTGAGTTTTAAGGAATTTTGTTACAACCACATTCTTAAAAGGGTTAGCATTCTCCACTTTGGCCTTAGACACTCTGCCAATTCTAGTCTTGTTAAAGCCAACCTGGTTGGAGGAGAGGCTGATATTTGTAGCAGAAAACCAAGTGCTATGAATTACATGGTGTAGACAGAAGGGTCCTTCATTGCTTTCTCCCTACAAATGACAGTGTCCAGAGCTAATGGTGAGCAAAAGGCTAAACAGGACATTTTCTGAGCCACGTATGGAATTCTGCAGGCCAGAATGGAGCTGAGTCTGTCATGAATATGTGCTAAAAAGAGACAAAAGTCTTCCCACTCTTCAGATCTATACCAGCAGCCTCTCTGTAATGTCTGCTGGAAGAGAAAGATAAAAGATAATATCTTTTAGCACCAGCAAAGGGATAATAAGAAGAAAGAAGAAAGTCATAGCCTAAAGGATGTTATGAAGCTCCCAACTTGGACCCATGTCCTAATAACAACCTCCATGATTTACAGGACTTATTCTTACTTTTCTGTCTCAGAATAACAGAATTAATATATTTGCTGAAGATAGGGAAAAATTGTGAAATTCACTTTACTAGACCACTTTATGACAAAATAAATAACTGAAAAGAATTTATCAAGTATGTCAGTATTAGTGCTACTGTATTTGCCCTGTAAACTTCACCTAATTTTTACCTTTGTGTGGGTGGATCAGCATCAGAATTTTTCCCTGAATTAAATAAATCTACCCTGAGGTTATATATTCTCCTTCTTTTCCCTTGGAGCATATCTGCATACCAGATTACCTTTCCTACTTTAATGATTCTCTCCTAGTCAAATTGATTAGGCTATTTGACTGCTAATCTTTGGAGGCACCAGATGCTGATAATTCTCTCAACAGTGTACTAGCAAGCACTGCAACTGACAATTTGTTGTCGATAACACATACAACTCTCTCGGGATGATAGGTTTGTACTAACCTCAGAAAAATCTCATCTTCCCCAGTTTCATGGTATAGTTAAGGAGAGAAAATACTTCAGCCAAACATTGCAGACTTCCCTCTAAAGTCAGTGTCTTAAATCCAAAAGTTAGCAAAAATCTGCTGAATAGACATGGCTCATAATGACTTCAATAACATTTTGGATTCCTGGCACTTCTTAAGATTTATTTGTGATTCAAAATCTCAGGCAATTACATTTTTTAAAAGTAGTCTGTTTTCATAGTGCAGAGTCTGCCAGAGTAGCTTGTGACTAAGGTATTTCCCCAAAGACTGCTTAGCATTTGTGCACTAGAAAAAGCTACAAATCATTTAGGAAATCACAAATTACTACATTTTGGCTCTCCATTTTATTGAATCCTATTTCAAAGTTACTGTAAGTCAACGATTTCCCCCCTCATTCTTGACATCTTCCCCTTTCCACCCAATAAAATTTTTCTTGTTTTTTTTTCTTTCTGTTCACATACACTTCTTCCTATTTTTGAGACTATCTACTGTTCATTCAATTTTCTGTTCTCTGTGTTGTCATCTATAAGGGTGAGTGCACACAGCAACAATTAAACCAGAACCTTTCTATGGCAAGGAGAAAAATAATAACAGCTGAATGATGCAGCTATCAAAGATGTGGCCAATGGGTTTTTCCAAGTTTTTTGTTCAGTTTAATGAGCACTGTAATAACAATAATCCATTTGCTCACATTTGTCGCAACCTCTATTATTTTATGAGTATTTTACATACGATTCTCAAAAGTACTTCATCTTTATTTCAAAATAGTTTCCACCCATAGAGTGTTGCTTGCTCAATGAATCACAGAATCACAGAATCATTAAGGTTGGAAAAGATCTTTAAGATCATCAAGTCCAACCATCAACCCAACACCACCATGCCCACTAAACCATGTCCTGAAGTGCCACGTCTACATGTTTTTTGAACACTTTCAGTGATGGTGACTCCACCACCTCCCTGAGCAGCCTCTTCCAATGTTTGATCACTCTCTCAGTAAGGAAATTTTTCCTAATATTTAGTCTAAACCTCCCCTGGCACAACTTGAGACCATTTCTCTCATCCTATGGCTAGTTACTTGGGAGAAGAGACCAACACCCACCTCACCACAACTCCCTTTCAGGTAGTTGTAGAGTGATAAGGTCTTCCCTCAACCTCCTCTTCTCCAGACTAAACAGTTCTCTCTTGATTCCTTCTTGAATGAATCATCATTCCTATTCCTTATAAAATTCCTTAGCTAGCTAGGTCACAAATTATTGCTCATACATGTAATATGTAAGGTCAAAAACTGGAGTCTGCCTCACTGGGACTCTCCAGGATGTCTAGTCATTTATAGTATCAGAAAGTGAATGCAGGCTTGATATACTTCCATTGCAAAGGAAAATAAAAATGTTTAGAGTCAGTTCATCTTCATCTAATACAGCTAAAAGTGGCTACAAAGAAAAAATCAACACAGAATCTCAAAGAATCTCTACCCTCAAATTCAAGTGATCAAGTTGTTCTTGTTTATTTTCTGTTATCTCATTTGCATATTTCTTAGATGTCATCATATACTTTGGCTTACATTACTATAAATAAAATTAAAATAAAATTGATATTTAATAAAAAGCTTTAAATAGAAATTTGAAATTAAACGAAGACCTACTTCTGAAAGTCTCATTCTTTTGAATACTAAATGATGAAAGGCATATATTGCAGACAACATTGGGCAGACGTTGCTCTGAATGATTTACAGTATATATAAAACTCTTATGAAATGACAAACTTTTGCCACCAGGAAAAATATTAGAGACCGTTAGAGAATTCCCAGTTTACAAGGAGGAATAAATTATCATTTAGAAGGGTGCTATATTATTTCTTTCTGAAAATCAGAATGTGTAGCATGCCTGAAAATCAGAAATTTCATTCAGTTCTCCAAAACTGTGGACAATGTTCCTTTGTTCTAAACAATTTCCCTTGACTTGCCTTACACTTCCTTTTGTTCATATTTTCATGAGAAATTCTATTTTATACCTTTCAATTTCACTTTAATTCCCATCAAAATTTTTACTTTTGAAAACTCAACATATTTTAAGGAGAAAACATTTTTTCTAGAACTTCCTCAGAGTTCTGTTATCTGTTATAAATTATTTGCAATTGATATCTTAGGAAGTAAATATGGCAAACATAATATTCCATGAGAGTATTTTTTAAAGTTTAGAGAAAATGGTTTCTTGTTACAAAGAATAGAAATGCTTTGAAAGTATTGCCAGTGGCAATGGTAATTATGAGATAGGCTAAAAGATTAGAAATTCAGACCACTGAGTATTTGTACCTATCGATCTCCTATCTCTCAAACAACTATAAAGATAATGATGAAGTTTACTTTTACATGTTTGTATCACATAATGCACTGCACGTGGATAATGGATGATACTGTTTGTGAAAAAAAAAATGTATCAAATCACACTCTTTTATATAATTCTCCTCCTATTGTCGATATATGTATAGGTACAGTGCAGAATCAGGATGTCTGAGAATTACCATAGCAGGGACTAATATAAGCTGGACCAGATGGAATGGTTGATCTTCAAGAAATTTTGTTCTTGCATTGAGTTCTGTAGACAGTATTAACAAAGGGAAATAGCTAAAACTTAAGTTGGACAAACTTCAAAGGACTAAAAAGTTTGGTTTTGATTAATAATTCAGATTTTTTTAAATTTAAACTTCTTCTGATCAATCACAAAGAGTAGACATCTTATTAAAACAGTGCTTATTAAGCCATTTCAGTACTCTGTAATGTCTTAAGTGTTCTTAAAAACCTTTTTTTTTTTCTGTTTTGAACACCATATAATTTTGAATCAGTACCAAGGACTTGCTGTCATCTCAGATAAATTACCTCACTAATCTGGCTGATGCATCTCAGGATATTCAAAGCATTTTAAAGCCAAGTTGTGGTTTATCCTGAGATTCCATTTTAAATCTCCAGTGTACATTTTCTGTAGGACCTCTGGCTCCAGAGATAAAAGCACAGAAGGGTTATAGGTGACAGTTAATCTGATAAGTATTTTGGTTTCAGTATGATTGTATATTTAATATCTGTGTATTTAATACCTTTAAATTTAAAAAACTTTACTTTCCATAGTGAGTTTATATATTAAAAAAATTGTAACTAAATAAAATTCTGTCGATAATGTTTTTTATTCTTCTTTTCATGTCACCTGGATTTACTTAAAAATTTGGTAGTAGTGGATTTCATACTTTCTGATTTAAAATTGACACTTCAACTAAATGGTGAATTTATAGATATCTCCACTGTATCTTTTTCAGCTTCAGATTGTTATTTTGATTACCTCTCAGTTTCCTAAATAAAATCATACTGAAGTTGCTCCAAAGTTAATTGAAATCAATGTGAAAATTTTGATTTATTTTGATGGATTTTGGATTGAATATTTATTTTGTCAAATTTTGAAAGAAAAATACAGTAAGCAAAATTTTCAATGAAATATTTTTAATCTGTTTTTTAATTAAAAAAGGAGTTATAATTCTTCCATTTTTCTAATTATCTGAGAGTCACCTGACTGCATTACCTTATGATTATTTCACTCTTATTTAACTATTATGACTGTGTTCCGCTTTCAGCTGGAATAAAGTTCATTTTCTTCATAGAAGCTAGTGCGAGGTTATGTTTTGGATTTGGGATGAGAAAATGTTGATAATGTGATGATGTTTTAGGATGTTTCTAAACAGTCTATGGACTGTCCGGCTTTTCATGCTGGCCTTGTAGCCCTGCTTCCCTGGAGATGGCTGAACACCTGCCTGCCCATGGGGAGTGGTGAATGGATTCCTTGTTTTGCTCTGCTTGTGTGCGTGGCTTTTGCTTTGCCCATTAAACTGTCTTTTTCTCAACCCATGAGTTTTCTCACTTTTACTCTTCTGTTTCTTTCCCCTACCCGGCCATGGGGGAGTGAGTGAGCGGCTGCGTGGTGCTTAGTTGTCAGCTGGGGTTAAACCACGGCAGATTGTAAAATAAAATCTTTGAAGTAGGGATACAGCACAAATGTACTGTGAAAAAACATTATTTTCAACTCTGTTTTTCAACTATCTATGTTCTTTTTCTTTTTTACGCTGCATAGGAGTATTAAAATTTGTTTTAGTGAATCACATAATCATATCTTGACTCAACTGAATACTACAATACCAATTAAAAACCTTTCTTACCATCAATCAACTATGTTTGATTATCTGTAAGTGTATTAAGGCAATATGTATTTATGTCTTCAAGGTCAAATGAAGTCATTTTTATACATTTTGTGATCTCTTACTTTCTGCAGTCTGAACTTGCCAGATGGTTTCCCCTGAGGTAATATCTAGTTTAGAATCCTGAAAACGTCTTTTATTTCTGATTCCATCTTTTCAAGTATCGAATACAATGGGCAGTTTAATAATTTTTCTGATTATATCTGTTAAGTTGAAGCTGTTCCTCTGTTTTTCAGATCTTTTTATATTAACAAATTAAATTTAGATCTTGTCACTAAATGGGTAATGATAGTAGAGAAATGTCACCTAATTTAAAAAAAAACATAACTGATGAATGGAGTTGTTAGTAAACATCCAGTGATTCACAGTAGTGGAGCAGTGATCTTTCAGATGATATGTATAAACATAGCTCCTAATGACTGAATATCTCTACAGGCTCCTTGTCACTTTTTCTCATGAAAAAAATGTTTGCATCAAATACTGGACAAATTTTAATTTGTATAGTTATGTCTAATGAATTTGATTTTATCAAACATTTTAAAATTTGAGTTTTTAAATTTCCTGCAAGCAACTACCAATAAAATTATAGCTTTGTCATGGCAGCCAAGTCATCAGTTTCACTATTTAATAAAAATTAGAAGAAATAGCTATTATATCTTCCTCAGAGGAAAGTGTAAAGGCTAAAAAAATTAAGAATTCCTAGAGTATTCTCAGCAAAGTTCAATATAAAGAAGAAAGCTACTGTTCAGGGGAAATGATAAAATGCATCAATATAGCAGCTGTTCAAGATCTCTAATAATTATTAATGAATTATTAATAAAACGATAGCACGTTCAGTCTTTAACTTCTAAAGTCATTATAAGGACCACTTTAACTACTGCCTGCATAAAAATATCTTATTTTTAGTAGTTTTCTTTAGATATGTAAGGGAAGAGTTTGGAGCTAACAGGGCTAAGACTCGATCCACCAGAATATTCTATCACAAAGAAGGGGAGAATAATTTACCTCTGACACAGAGAATATTTACGTTTTGTTAATGTAGAAGTGCTATAATAAAACTTGGAAGATGTTAGTTTAAAATCTTTAAGGTACTTAATGGAAGATATATGTAGCATTTATATCTTAAATATAAATAAACTATTAAATCAATGGTTTCCTTGTTTATTGTGGTGTCATGCATAATATATATAGTACATTAATTAAATAGTAGATTTGCTAATTTAAATATTAAAATATTATTGAAGAGTACCTTTTCAGAGCTCTCTTCCAAGATGACACTGAAATATATATTTTTTTTACCCTCTAGGACAAAATTTCTTTTTTGTTGAATTAGTTTTTACTGATAAGAGTAATTAGTTTGTACTTTGTAGTTTGTGTTCAGTGAAAATATAACTCCCAGCTAGAATTTTGTGACTGTTTATAGGGAAAAAGTACTAATTCTGACATGCTTGCAATGTAACAAGTAAATTAGCTGGATCACATATGCAAGACTGAGCCCATGACAATTTAGTCTTGATTTATGACTTGCTAAGATTCTATGTCATTAACAGGATAAACAAACCATGTTTTCAGTGAATTAGTAAGTTCCTACTCCTTCTCTTTGAAGAAGATCTTTCAGAAAGAGACCAGTTGCCACTGATAAGAGATTTGCCATACAGTGTAGACATTTTCAGACAACCTGAAGATTTCAACTCTCTTCTTACATGTTCATTTTGTTGGAGATCTGACTCTACATTACCTTATGTAACATTTTTATCAGTTTTGACAATTTAATTTTTCATTGTCTTCCAAGGCTGGACCTACTTTGGCTGCAGCTTGGATTGGAGTCTTACTGCTCGTGGTGCTCTTCTAAGCTCCAAAGACTCAGGACCATCAGGATATTTAGGATGAGTTTTCTTCATTGTAATTATATAGCATTTCAATAAATATTGCATTTTTGTGTTCAATTTTTTTGTATTCTATATTCCATATTAAAGAATTATAAAAGCAAATAAATTGTTCCCTTGAACAAGAAATAACATTTCATATTATAATCAGGTATTTTTATTTTCATAATTAATAAGGTATTTTTATTTTATCCCACTTGGGATTTTTGTAATTTTTTATACTTGTAATTTTTTTAACTCCTATTTCCACCATAAACCTTTCCTTAATTGATTTTGAAGGACATATTACATTTTTATTCCTATTATATTACAGACAGATGCTCACTTTCTCAGTAAATGTAGCAGACATCAGTCTATAAAGCATTGAGTATGAATCAATACCTCTCCATTAATTATCTGAATTCCACAGTTGTATACTGTAACAGTTCTATTTCACTATAGCAAAAAAGAAGTACATAAATGAAGCAGCAGGCATTAGTAGTAGCTTTAGCAATGAAGGAATGAAGAGGGAAAATCTGAGAATCTGAGACTATTGCATAGAGGAAGATCAGTACAGGGTAAAAAGTAAAATTGACCTAACAGTGGGTGCAATTTTTACTGAATAAAACAATACATCCCCAAAGAAGGGGAACTTTTTCCATAAAGGTTCTTTTTGTTTCTGAAGCATACTGTTAGCAACATTAGGAATCAAATATCGTATGTCAGTTTAAATATATTCTCCAGTTCACTGAATATAATTAAAAATACATTTTGGTTCACACCCCTGGAAGTGCATATACCTCGGAGAATGTAATTCCTCACCCAGTTTTCAGACAGTCTAATCTAATACTCTTCCCTATACAATTTAACATAGGGGAGGGAAGAATGCAGGAAGGGATCATGTTGATGTGTGAGTTTTACACACACAATGATGACAAAGAGCTAGATACAGTGTGGATTACAATATAATTCATACTACTATATTTTTGCTCTTAGGTGATAGGAAGTTTCATAGAAAGTGAGAAATGGATGGAAATGAAGAATAACAATAGTTGAAGTATATGAAAAAAGTTATAGGGAAATGAATTTAGGTTTATGAATACAGGTAGAGAGAAGAAAGGGGAAGAGAACTAGAATTAGGCAAAATAGGGTTATGGTGGCATCTTTGACAGATTTCTTGATGCAATCAACAGGTATAGAAAAAGGAGGCAAAACTATGGAAGTACTGTCCCTCTTCGACTGAGAATTACCATAAAATTTGAGCATCAGTTAATAGCCATTTATTATAATGGTTATATGTAATTAATATAGAAATATATATAATTACATTTTATGGTTATTAATTGTGTGATAACTATTTAATTTTGCTCTTAACCTCTTAGCAGTCAAATATTCATAAAATTAAAATAAATGTATTCATATGATATTTCATTTATCTTTAAAGATTAGATCCTTTCAAAGAAACTGAAAGTTTTCAAACTTCTTCAACAGCAATGTTAATAAAAACATGGATTGGAAAGATGGAATGGGTCATTGTGATGATCCTTGTTTGACCTCCTGTAGTATAGGTCAAAGGGTTTACATTCCAGTGTTCTGATATTTAAATCAAGATTTCATAGACTTACGTTAATCAAAGAATAGAAATATCCATGAGGTACAATTTGTGTGTATACCTCTTGGCCTGCCATTTGCCTTCAGTGTAAAAGTTTTTCTTGACTTTTTCTCATTTGTATTTTACTTCTTTTATTAGTTAATCCAAAGATTAATGGGTGGGTTTGAGCGCAGTTATAGCTCTGCCAGTGTGCACATCCTTCTAACTCCTCACTAACACAGCCTAATACAATCATGTTAGGATAAATAATAGTTGGTATATTTGTTCACCTCTGTGAGTAAACATCCTGTCACTAGAGTTTATAAATTAAATTCTCACTCTTCCTTTTTACAGTTGTAAAAATCTGTGGAATACTGGTTGAACGTCTTACCTTGTTGTGAATATTTTCCACCTGCATATGTAATATGCCCCTCCAGCAAGTCTTAACAACATTGCTGATCTTTCTTTAGTATGTCAGATGTTTTCTTATCACAGTATAACCAATGCAGAGCTACAGATATCTCAGTCTCTTTTTGACACCATTTTTCATGTGTGATGCTTCACCCATGAAATCTCATCCCACATCTTTGGCAAATCAGTTACTTATCTCGCATGATGATAGACTGCCGTTCCCAGCTCTTGGGTAGCTTTGAATCAGTGATGAGTGTAACTCCATTATATACTCCAATATAAATACCAGTGGCCATAAACATTTTACCTTGCCAGGATAAAATGCGTCCCGGCAAAGTTACAGAATATCTCAAGTCAGAACATGATTAGATTTCCATTTTTTATGTTACCATCTGCAAGAGCTACAGAGTTCTGAAGAGGGGAAAAAAAAGCACATTTATTTCCTTCCTGAAAGTGACAGCTTTTTCAAATGTTACAAAACCTGTATAGAAATTAAGCATGTTACAGGATCACACAGGTTAGGTTTCTGTTGTGTTCATTTAGGTATTTCATCTTCTAAGGCCTTATTTACCTCTTTGCCCCTTGATTCAGAGAACGCTCATGGCTTAGAACAGCTGGCAATAAGCACATACCATTTGGCTCTGATAAGAAAGCATTTATATTTCTCTGTATTACCTCCAGAAATGAACATTTTAATGCAGTGAAAAATCCAAACATTGTAAAAGGAGGTATTAGTGCTGCATGGATTAAGCTGAAATATGTGGGTTTCTCACGTATAATTATAAGGAGGCATCTTGCCCAGACATATCCAAATACTGTAGCTCTTTCATACAAGATCAGACAAGGCTGTTAAATCACAGTTTATTTTTCTGTGAACCCCTATCATCCCTTGGGCTGTTCAGGCTACAGTTAGTTTGTTTTCACCTTTGAAGGCTAAACCTTCTGTTTCTAGAACATATTGAAATGGTTGAGAAAACCAAAGATATTTTGCTGTTTTGCTAGAATAATGCTAGACTTTTACATGTCTAATAAATGTACAATATCTCTTCATGTGGTTATCTACATAGAATACAAGATACTAGATTTATCTCATGTTGGAATTTGAAAATGGAATTGGAAGCCAAAATTTCTTGAATCTTATATATTGCTCAGATAAAGTTTACTCGATCTTCACCCCTGAGAAAGTCACTTAATTGTTGACTATTTTCTTAATGTACTCCCCCTAAAGTGTGGGCAATAGTAATCACTTTCCTCACAGAGCACTAAAGAGTTGCTATGTGCTTGTTATTTTGTTTGCTTACCTCCTTGTTTTGCCACAGACTTGTCTACAAATCTACAATTTTTTGTAAGTGTGCTGTCAGTTAGCTAAAAATACTACAGTTATGCCTCACTGATAGAATTGATAGCATGAATGGGTTGCTTTAGCTGAAGAGATGCTGTGGGAAAAAATTCCCACAGGAATCAACACAACAAACCTGAATAAGGATGCTACAATTCATATTTAAATAAAGACGTTGAAGCTGTGAACTTTAGGTTTCCTATCTCAACAATTTGTAAACTGCCCTTTTCTGCATCTTGGCTATGCAAAGAAGAGACTACCTTTGTTACACACTTGCTACAAGCTTGAAGTATTTGTGCAGCAACTCTGCCATAAAGACAGTTTCAATACCAGAATTAACTACAAATCTTGCGCACAGGGTGGATCATGGCACCACAAAGAAGATGTATTCATGCCCCTTCCTCACCTCATAATTTTCTGTATCTTCAATTCACACATCAGGATGTTTTCATAACCATCTGCTGCAGGAACCTCTCTTTCCTGAAGTGTCTTCCCTCCCAAAGCACTTGTGTGCACAGGGGAGGTGTTAGCTGACATTCACTGATGGTCTCGTTACGAAGGTTTCCAGTTGAACTCGTCATGTAGATGGCTGAGAACAATTCTGTCTTTTGCACCACATACAAAGGAAGATCAATGCGTTGGGAGGGGAATTGCAGTCTCTTGGAGGTGGGACTACAGTCAAATGTCACAGCAAGGAAAAGACCATGGTCTGTAAATTCAAAGGACGTCCATGCAAAGCAGTTATAAATACTGGACCACTCAGTGACATCAGTGAGACAAAGTCAATAATAGCAAATAATCACAAAGTAATTTCTAAACAAATCATTGTCAGTTCAAAATTTTCAGTAAAACTTTTACTGTAGTAAAAGTGGAACCATGGAAATGTTTCTGGGAGGTTTTAGTATTCTGCATGAGGGCTGCAGATCAGCAGAGCAGGTAAGTAGCTGCTAAAGTGGAACAGATCCTTTAGGGGTGAGTACTCTGTATGCTCCTCCTGTATGTAACATAATGATTGTCCTTCATTTAGGTGGTGGACGCATCCGTTGTGTACCTGTGGCTTGATGAGCAGGGGTGAAAAGGCATATTTACATAAAGACATGATAAATGTGCTGCTATCATTACTGGATATTAATGGTAGTAATAATAACTACTGGTTCATTACACTCTCCTGGAGAATGAGGGTTCACACTTACACTGGTGAAAACTCCCATTTTACAACATGGAAAGATGCTCATTTATGCAGGCCAGGAACTTCATTTGTATGGAGAATTGCTGGTCTTGAAAACTCATAATCAATTCATTTGCCTACTGCTGAGCATCTTCTCAGTGCCCAGCAAGTTACCACACAGTCTTGAACCTGATACCACAAACACCCCATTTTCCTTTTGTCAGTAAGACTTTCCCAGGCAAAACAGCTGCAGGGCTCAACCAAGCATCTTAGCAAACTTGTAGCATGAACAAAAGAAAAAATACTTTTTTTTCAATTATTTGGCATTTTTGATCATTTTATCTTCTTAAAATGAATGATGTTGTAATTATATCATCATTAATTTGAATAAATAGAACTTTTCTAATGTAAATAAAGTGACATGTAATATTATGACACCAAAGTTAATTCAAATTGTATTAATAACTGTAGTAATTTTAAGTAGCTTGTTGCTAAAACATCTCTGAAACTAATTAAAAATACAGGAACATTCCCTTTTTGTGGTTTAATGAGTACTGTGAAAGACTGAAAGTAATTTCTAGATGAGTACTTGTATTAACTGGATGACTTCCAAGAATATACAGCACTGTTTAGCTAACATTGCATTAATTGTGAACAAAATTATAAAATTCTGGAAATGGGATATGAATGACAATGAGGGATCTGCAAGGAATTATGAGCAGAGACAACAGAAAAAGCTGAGGATTTTTTTTCTCTCTCAAATTCACTGTGTGGGAGGAGAAAAACAGAGAGGGACTTTCCAAACTGTGGGATTTGTATGGAGGAGTTTGTTTTGATTTTACATTCCATTTAATGTCAAATTTTTACAGGAGATGCTTCTGAAAGCCATTCAGAAATGCATATTTTTGATGAGTTATAGTCAGTGTTAATGAACATGGTTTTATGGGAAAAAAACCCCAAAAACCGGAATTTCAAAATCCCACAAGCTGTGCAATAAGCATCCAGTATTTCGCAGCTCAGAACAAGGCAAATGACATTCTTATTCTAACTTACAATATAACCGTAAATATCTGAAATGTCTCAAGTCCTGAAAAGTACTATGGAGAATTTCTTTACCTGCATGCAGATGATAATCAGAATTATTTCCTTAATTATAGTTCAAGCACCTGGTTATAATATTCATGCTGAAAAAGTAGAAAGATAAACAATGGTCAATGTGATTTTTAAATATGTTGATAAAGAAAGGATTAAAATTCTTCTTTAAAGCTAGTTAACTGAAAAGACCAACCAACTTACATCTGTGAAGTGGATGAAGAAATGTCTGTAGGATCAGGATAACACAAAACTTAATGGTAGCAGTAATATAACAGTAAAAGATGATAGGACTTCCATATCATAATAGAATGGTCAGAGATAAAACGTAACATCTCTAGTTCTGAAATAGCCTGTCCGGCATCTTTTTGTATGCATTATTACAAATAATGTAATTTTCTGACAGTGTTTGTTCTTGTATTCTCCATGGACAGGAAGCATATGAGTAAGCAATCAAACTTCACCTGTTCTCCATCAGCTATTGACCCACAGATTATGTTTCCATTTTAAATAATTTTTATATCTGGTATTTCCACTCCTTTTTTTTTTTTTTTCTTCTTGGTTAATTTATTTTGCATTATGCTGAAACATATACTCTGCTCAGAATATAGGGAGACCTTACCCGTTGACAAGTCAATGGACTGAACCAACACTGATGTTCAAGTTGTGCTCTTTGAGGTACTGGTGGTCTACTGTAAATGGAAATGAAAATTTACTGCTTTCTCTGCTAATCACTTTGCTATGTGCTACTTGAAGTAGTAATAATCCATGATATAACAGGAGAAAAATAATCCACACAATAGTGCAAACTGACACTACAGAAGGAAAGCTTCTGATACGTTTTTCTGGTGCAGTAGGATCCATGCAACATTGTTTTAGGCATCTGCAGTATAGTTGCCTAGGCCCAAGCTTTAAATCTAGCTAACTTGAAAGCCTTATTTGTAAGGCATGATTTATCTTACTTACTTCAGCTCTGTGAGTTAGGGTGATTTAAATTATATCTTCCAAGAGGTTTTTCTCCATTGATGTAACAGGTATAGAGAACCATTTTATATTTGGTTAAGTGAAATGAATCCAAATCACTGTTTTACTTAACAAATTGTCTCACTGAGTATGTCTGCACTGCTAAGCAAAAGAGAGCCCAGGAACAACCTTTTCACTTTACTTAACATATTGTCTCTTTTTGGAACTTGCTCCTACAAGGTGTTTTTCTTTCAACAACTGTGTTTTACAACTCCTGCCCTCCAAAGTCCCTACAACACTATCCCAGAAAGGTTTGGTCTTTCAAACAACATTTTGTTGCACCCCAGTTTTGTGACACATGTCATGCTTCACACTACAAAAAAATGCCACTCTGATAAACAACTATATAACCCTCACATTATTTCAGACATTACAAATGCAAAAAGCACATGGAAGATAAAAGCATCTAAGGGAAACACAACATCATACAGCGTCCAGAAAAAAAACAAAAGCCTAATCTGCTTTGGAGAGATTTGGAGAGGAAGACCTAAACAGAAGGTTAGGTAAAAGAATCATTGCTGTTTAATTTTTAGGGCCAAGGATCAGTCCCCGACATTTTTTTTCATTTAACAGCAGAGACATTGACTTAGTCCCTGTCATTGGTTAGGATATCTATTAAATATCATGAATTTAATGTACAGCCAAAGTATCTATCCCTACTCCAATATTGATTCTTTTCCCTATTTTCTTTCTGCCAAAGAAAGTAGGAATGGCCAAAAAGGGTTCCGAGTTGAATTCTTGTACGTTTCTAAATTTTTGTTGCTGTTGGTGTTGTTATGATTATTTTCCATTTTACTCACCAAACAAGTTGCCTCGAAAATGTTGAATGCAAGACAGCCTTCAGCCTTGTTTTAGCAAAGGTTCTTGATAAAGAACATGTTGAATCAATCTTCAGTGCATATGAAATCTTCACTGTAAAATAGATAAAATAGTCCTGTATTGCAAAATAAAGCTAAAATTCAAAACGTTATTCTGTTTTGTACTTTCCTACCAAAATATATCCATCTTTCCATCATACATCCTGAGCCAATGCCTTTTCATCCGTTATACCTCACATCGCCTTGCCGCAGCTCACAGGGTGTGTGTCACGCATGTGGAAGATGCGCCTGCCTTGCTGCCAGCAGCCCAGCCTGCGTGCCCAGGCGCTTGCCTAACCAAGCCAGGACATGTGCAAGACCTTGGTGCACTCTTTTATTCACCCCAGGCAAAAGCCCAAGCACACGGACAGTAAGGAGATAGATGGCATGTCAAAGGCTCAACAGCACAGTAGGCAACACCAATGTCCCACCATGTAGCTATCTGTGGATTTCAGGGGACATGCAAGGTCTTGCCCGGTTATACAGTATCAGGTCACAAAATAGGCACATTTATACAAAACCCAGCAGGACTAAAGAAACTCTAGAAAATAATAATGTCTGAACCAGCTCAACAGTTTGCACTAAACCTTATGACACAGGCAGTTCATTAGAAAATACTGTTGTGCCATGACATAGAGTGGGGCCCTGTCTTGGGGCCGTTCCCTTCTGAAAGGCTGCAATGAATGACATAGGACCAAAGGTTTGGAAAAGCTCCATGTAGTGATTTATGTGTCTTGCAACACAAAATAGACTTTCCGAGTATACTAACATCTTTGTCACAAAAACTACTTTTCTAAATAATCCAGCATTCCTTCTTCCCTGTGAATATATCAGAAACTATGGTGATGAATAGAAACTAAAATTCTAAAGCAGAGAGGTACAATTTTAATTCCATTATTTTACGTTGAGATTTTTTTAACAAGCTTGTAATGAGACAACAAATGTTATAATTCTCATTTACACTGGGATATCAAATCAAAATGTTACTATATTATTTTTCTTTGCTGCTTCAGATTACATATATATGAACTAACAAATTAGGTTTTCATTGCTAAGAAAACCAGCCCTTGTTTAATCACATGTTCAAGACTCCAGTTTAATTTTCTTTCTGGGTCTCCAGGCATACTGTGGCTTGGTGTGATGAAAGGTAAGTATGGAAAGAAAAAGTTAAAGACTGCTTTTGATGGCACAACAATATTTAGCCTACATGCCATAAAATCAAGTTCTACTTTACTCAAAGCTGGAATACATTTGCATACTTAATCAGCTTCATCTCACTTGGTCTAGTTTTCCATACACTAGAAGCAGCCCACATATTTACATTTCAAATTACTTCTATTTTAAGAAAATGAGAAACAACAAAGCAACAGAAAATAAAATTGCAGTCTTTGTCAAGATACAGACATTATCAGCTGAAACTACATTATTAATGGAAAAGACGACACAGAAGACAGGAATGCACCATGTAAGAATCCCAATAACAAAAAAAATTGCTTTAACCTCTTTAAGTATAACTTTCTCAGACTTTACCATATGTATACATGTTCCCCAAATCTGTTCCCTACAACCTCTTAAATAAACGCGTGTGAAATGAGTAACCTTAAATGAGTGTAGATGCCAGCTGGCTTTGTTTTTCCGATCTAGTTGTGACAGCAATGGCTATTTTCTTAGTGATTTTTGTCTTCGTGTGCTAAATTTAACAATTGCTGGGGTACAGATCTTCAGCTGTAAATTATATTTTCATTTAAACCAGTAGAGCTAGGACAGTTTAATTTATCTGAGGATTCCCATAAGTCCTTGAGAAGATATTACAGCAAATCTGGAGACTGAATTAAGTCCCTATAGATTTCATCAACTCAAAATATAAATCTCAAAGCAAAATAGTTATAAACAGTTTCATATTGATAAGGAAGAAATGAATAGTCAAACACTGCAGGAACAAAATGGACATAATGTACTCAATACACAGTAAAATGCAGAATTACTCACTGTTTTCCTGTCAAATATCCAACTGGCTTTGTCTGGTGTCCAATTGGCAATTGTTCTGGAGGGGACAGATTTTTTTCTTTGGTTTTCAGTACCAAATGTCAGCTCCTTCACTTTAAATTTTCCCATTTCATTTTTCAAATGTGTAAAATTTCTACTATTAGAATTAACATATGGGTCACAGCAATGAAGTAGTTAAATCACCCTGCTGGGAATACATCAATAAGATGGAGCATTTAGAAAAACATTAAACTTTTATTTTTTATATTCTCTCTAGGATATATTTTACAAGAAATTCTGTGTGTTGATAAAACCACTCCATCCAAGCGAAAAATTGAAGCCATATTTCTCTTAAAGTGTAGTTTTGCTCTCTGGAAATGGAGTTTTGTAAATAAAGCATAATTGAGTCCATGTCATTCTTCAACAATAGAAGGAAAGAAAAACAGTCGAGTTTTCCCTCACAGTAAAATCAAATGTTTAAGTTGCCTGAGCCTCGGACAGCATCTTTCAGTACCTACTTAAAAAAACATATTTTCTATTTTATAATAATGTCACCTGAAAAAGGTGTCATTCGTTTGGCACTAAGACCAGAAGTATCACTGCCTTCTTCTAAGTGATGTTTCAGAAGCCCAGAGATTTTATTTGCCCGCCAATGAAAACTGATTAGGCTCTGGATCCAAAAATTGGAAATGTGCATCTGGTTATCCTGCAACATGAATCACCTACCACATCACCTTGTCAGCAATGGTAATTACATGTCATTCTATTGAAAAATCTTT